>NW_026622819.1:41817500-42067500 GCF_023065955.2 Ursus arctos | reverse complement strand
GGGAAGGACCCAGATAGAGGGCTCCAGGCAGTGTCAGTTCTCAGAACCAAGTCTCTAGAGCAGGTGAGGGGATGGGTGCCGGGTCACAACACTTTGGGGCCTGGACTGCTCTCATACCCAAACCTGAGAGTGGGTGTGGCCCTGAGGATGGGGGTGGCACTGAGATTGAAGGGATTTTTCAAGGATAAGGGCTGGGCCACCTTATTTATTGATGTACTCCTAATATCTGACACAATACCTAACTGATGTCTGTAGAATGACTGAAAGAGAAGGAAGCAGGTACTGGCAGCCAATCCAGTGATGCATCTTTATAATAACCTTGGCCGTATTAACTGAGCAGTTAACTAAGTGCCAGCACTGTGCTAAGTACTTCACGCTCAGAATAACCCTGAGAGCCAGGTGTTATAATCTTTATCTGACAGTTGAGCAAATACTATGCATAGCAAAGTGAATAATTTGCATGAAGACACCAAGTCAGGAATTGGTAGAGCTAGCATTTGACTCCAATTCCATTTGATTTGAGTACCTGTGCTCTAAAGTATGTTGTTCTAGCCTAACAGGTTGCTACAATAGAAATGGAATACCTTTGAATAGGGAGAGAAAAGAAAGAACGTTTTTCCTACAAGGAAGAAGATGGGAATGACCACAGTGCATGATTTCAGACTGAACAGCCCCATTTCCCCCAAAGAAGCCTTCCATGTTTCTCTTGACTAAGTGAGGGTCCCTTCCAACACACTCTCGGTTGTGTTCCAACACACCTCTCCCTCATCCCCGAGCACTTCCTCATTTTCATCACACAAGTGATGGTGAATGGAGTTAATTAAACGTCTGTCTGTCCTCACGGGACACAGGTCTAGAAGGGAAGGTGCCATGACTGTCTTGCTCCTGCTCCACTCCAGTGTGTGATAGATTGCCTAGCACATAGCAGGGGCTCAGTAAGTATTTTTTGAATATGTGAGTTAAATAACTGATAGGCAATGGGAAAAAAACAACCCGATGGCATGTGATAAGGAAAGAAGACAAATGGAACATTATCAAGAAGCCCCTTAAAGACCAAGAAGAGCTTCGTGTTGGGAAGTTGCCATAGGTTGTTGAGGTCACCTGCAAGAGGAAGACTCTCACATTAGGGTGAGAAATAGACCAACTAAGGGAGAGACTATCAACATTCAAATCGGGACCAATACTTGAGGTGACAAGGATCTTATGACAGCAGTGAGAATGCAGTAGAAAAGATAATACGAAGGAAACATATAATGTAGGTTCTACTCAGGGCATTCCTCATCACACATCTGGGTTGGAATAGGAGATCAGACTATGCCTGACTCTATAAACCATACTTCCTCCCATCACAGAAGATAAGATTTCACTGAAACTCTGGTGATGTCAAACAAGGGTAGAAAATATGTTCCTTATCATTCCATTGGTTTCTTAGTCCTATGCATGACCAGCCAGGGGTAAAAAGAATATGTTTCCTAAGGTTTTTAGAAGGCTCTGAGTCACTTCCAAATGAATCATTTACTCATCCACATTCTTAAACCTACAGCTCTAGATCACTGACTTTGGAGCAGAACTGTTCCCAGGGCAAGTTCTCTGTCCCTGTTTGAACAGAATTCAAGAGGGAGCCCTCTGAGCAAGCCAGACTCATAAAATTGTTTTGGTTTTTTTTTTTTTCCTACAGAAGACCTGGATTCAAATCCCAGCTTTGACCCTTACTAGCAAGGGCAAATTAGCTAATGACTCATAAACTGCTGCTTAGCAATCCATGAACTAGAATGATGGTTCTGGATCCATGGTTCAGAAACTGGAATCCTCCTTGAGGATTCTCATGCATGGGACAAATAATCATTGACCATGTTCTGTGTCCAGCCACTATGCTGAGCGCTGAAAAAGGGTAACACACAGAGCAGATGAAGACTCTAGTCTAGTCTGGGCAGGCAGCTATAAAACAAAAATCATGCAAGCAAATGCATACTTGCACCCATACTACGTGTTATGAGAGAGAGATTCGGGGTAACAGGGAAACCTACACAAGTGAGATGGGAACTCGTTGCAGAGGTCAGGGAAGGCTTAATCTGAGTCTGAAGGAAAAGTAGTTTCAGTTTACAGGAAAATGGGATGGAAAGATACTCCCAGCAGAAGGATGACCAGGGACAAAGCACCTGCAGTAGAAACACAGTGAGTGCGAAATCAGCCAGGCAGTTGGTAAATCTGAGCAGAGAAAACTCAAGGGACAGTATGATGGAATATGAGTCTGAAAGACAGACAGGGGCCAGATCACAATGGACCTTACAAGCCATGTCCCAGAGCACATTTGACCATAAAATCAATGGGAAACCACTAGAGAGGTGTTTGGGGGTGGGATGAGGATGGAGGATGACACAGGACCATTGCCTTCCAAAATAATCACTCTGAATGGCCCAGAAGAGGCTCAAGTAGATTTAGGACAACCAACTGGAGCTAGTGTGGCAGTCCATGCAAGAGATGACGGTCTATTTGACTTGGACGGTGCTGAGCATGGCAGGAAATGGGCAGTTTCAATGTTTATGGAAGCAGCAGCGTAGACAGGACGTTCTGATGGACTAGATCAGGGAGGGTGTTTCAAGGACAGTCCCAGGCTTCTGGCCTGCAAACTGGCCAGACAGAGTGGCCATTCTCTGAGAAAGAAAAAATCCTAAAGAAGATCAGGTTTGGAGCAGATTATGAGTTCTGTTTTAGACATACTGAATTTGCAGTGCATCTGAAGCAGCTGAGAAGAAATGTTAATCAGGCAACTGTGTATGCCTATCTGGAGCTCAAAACATGCATTTGGACATTATTAGTGTAAAATGAGTAATTGAATCTGAGGGCCATGCCGAGATCACACAGCAGTGGGACGTAAGGGCCTATGACTGGGCTTGCAGAACTTCACACTTCCCTAGTCAACTCTGTGCTTGAAGGGCTCTCCTTTTTAAAATGAAAAAGCCGGTTATGATGGTAAGCTGCCCTTGTTCAGCCTGATGATCTCCTAGGCACTCTAGGTAAATCGGCTCATTTAACTTACTCTTCTCCACAACACAGGTGAGAAGACCCAAGCATTCTTGTCTTCACTTTACAGATGCAGAGATGGAGGTTTAGAATATATATTTGCTTAAATTCACATAGCCAGTAAACCGTTGCTTCCACGCCTAGATATCTCAGATTTCCCAAATACTTCACATCGTCTGCCCTCACCGGGCCCATCACAGTCACAACCCACAGGTACCATTAGCACTGAACCCGACAAATCCAAGGCAGAGAGCTTAGCCAGCGGAAGCATCCTTGAGGTAGCCATGAAAGATGCCAACAAAACTCCTACAGCTAATGGTCCAGCGCACATGCTCAGCCGCTGGTGAACATCAGGGTCTCTGCTATGTCCTGTTTCCTCCCCACATGCTTCCCCAGGCCAATATGAAGGATGGATGTAATGACTTCACCCCCATGCTGACCTATCATAAGAAACAAGTTACACCAAACTCCATGAGGGCCCCTGTGAGGCAGCAGAACAAATTTCAATCCAAAGATTGAACACTTCCTTCTGTTTGGCACTAGACAAGTTAAATTAACTCCTCACTGACACCATCATTGAAAAACAGAGACAGTAATATGCTTCCACCCTGGGTTATTTTGAGGATTAAATGAGAGGATGTTTGAGAAAGCGCCCTGCAAACTGACAATGATGATGAAATCAAACTCTTATGTGGCAAATTTTGTCTCTGTAATAGATGCCTTTTGGCCTCTCAGATCCATTCCAAGCACCAAAACAGATTAGTGAAGAGGAAATGATTGGGAACAGCAGGTAATGAATGGGATCTATGAGAAAACATTTTTTAAAAAAAGAATTGACATGAATTGACCTTAAAAAGAGGGATGAGAAGAAGTTGACCTAATAAATTATTTCTCCTGCCAGAAAAAAAAAATAGGATGATGAATGTGAATAAGGCTTAGCCTTTTTAAAAGGACAAGAAGTGTGTCCTGGTGGCCCCAGACATCCCTTACCGTTCACGGCCTCATCACTCTTCCTGGGCCAGGTACTTGATAATAATCCCAGAAGTGGTCAGAAGAGTAATCTTGGTAACCAACATTTTACTGATTAGTTACCATGTGCCAGCCATTGTGGGCTAGGTGTTTCATGTGTGTTATTTCATGGAGTCCTTGTTGAGTGAGAGGTATTGATCAGAGGAGAAATCTATGGCACTGAAGGAGAGAAAGGTACCAAAATTTGTCAGTGAATTCAGGGAATCATGTACAAGTCACCAAAACTAAGTGATAAATAAAGGGGTGTTCTGGAAGAAAGGGCAGAATGTCTACATTTGGGGGACGCTAAAGAGAGGTGTATGGAGTGGGAGTTGGACCAAGTGGAGTTCATCTTTGAGTGAATCCACATGGCACAGACTTCCCTCTGAATGCCCACTTACCTGGAGTTACAGAGTATTTCAAGCTCTCCTCCACTATTACCTGTAATCATAAGATTAATAATACCACCCCCAGCTCACACACACACACTGAGTGCTTAGACTGTCCCAGGCACTGGGCTGAGGACTCTTATGCATTACTCTCATTTCGTCCTTTCAACCTAATGAGGTAAACTTGCATGAGCTTGTTTATTCTAAATAAAGGAACTGAGGCTCAGCAGAGTTTAGTGATTTGGTCGTGCTCCCACAACTTATAAAGGTTAGAGCCTGGATGTGCATGCGAAGCTATTTGAGTCCAGCATTCAGAATTTTTATCAGGACGCTTATTCAGGTTTCTCCTC
Organism: Ursus arctos; assembly: GCF_023065955.2. NCBI lineage: Eukaryota > Metazoa > Chordata > Mammalia > Carnivora > Ursidae > Ursus > Ursus arctos. The sequence goes on along the minus strand of NW_026622819.1, from coordinate 42,062,729 downwards.
CATCCTGGCAAGTCCTCATTCAGGAGTAGATGCTCCATCATGAGCCAAAGGAGCAGACAATTCAAAGGAAGACATTCCCAGAGGTTCAGATGTACATGAATTCTGGGGGCTGATGGAGTCAGACAGGGACTGGGTCTGTCACTGAATCAAGAGGGCTATCCATGGTCTTATGTTCTTTGGGCACAAAGTACCTCAAGGGCGACTTAGGTCACCTACCCACCATCTTCCAAAGAGCCTGTGGTTCTCAGAGGGATTTTTAAACTCAAGAATTACAAAACCAAGTGAAATCTGGGCCAAGAGTTTTCCCATGGGAAACTGAACAGACTCTCTTTATAGGAAAAAAGAGAAGACAGCTCATGTGTGAAGCACATTCACTGAGGGAAGCAATAAGAAACTTAGTACACTATTCACAGAAATAAAACCACAAAGCCTGGGATTCAAGATCTTTCTCTCGATTCAGTGCTCCAGGCCTCAGTATTCTTATCTGAATAGAGAGACCAGTTTGGACTGAAAGATGTCTAAGACTGAAAGATGCCTTCCAGTTCTGACAGTCTATGATACTGTGATAAAATGCTTTCTAAGGAACCTGACAAGCACTGGGAAGATTTAAGAAATGCCTGTGTTGGAAAAGAGCTGAGTACAAGTGCCTCAGTGCCATTCACCGCTACCTGCTCCCACACGCCAAAAAAGTTGGGCTACCCAACTTGTTCCCAAGGTTCCCATACCTGGCTTGATTTCCATAGCTTCTCCCTGCCTTTCCTGCAGGTTTGAAACCACAAGATACAATGAAAAGCACTGCTTCTGCCGTCTGAGAGTTGTAAGGCTGTATGCTTCCCCATTCTGACCACCTCCAAGGAAAGCAATGGGCAGATGGAGCTATGAGGGTTACGTGTTTGACAGGTAAGATTCCGACATGGATTTCAAGGGGCTGATTCTTTGGGGTCTATTGTTTTTGCCTTCCCAGCATGCATTATATACTGCAACAAGAGCAGCCCAGTTTTCCTTTGGGAATTGCTCACTTTCTCTCCATATGGTTTAGGCGGGGGTGACTCTATTCATCAGGCAGACCTTGGCCCATCCAACCTCTGACCACTGAGCTTGTTTCAGAGATGAACAGGCAATCCAAACCAGGTCAAACAGAATCTATGCCCAGATTTGTTGTAACTACTATCACACAGGTGCTTACCTTCTGTTGGAGCTGCTAGGATATAAACCTGGAAGTAGGGGTTGACATCTTTTCTACTACTTCAGGAAAACTTATCTGAGAAAGCAGCTAACACAAAGGAAGGCAGATCCCATACTCAGAGAAAATCAGATGACTAATCACAAGACATGAGCACCTAGATCTCACCATGTCTGAAGTTCATTCAGCTACACTCTCATCTTTTCATTATCCCAGCCAATTTTTCTTTTTGCTTTGATGAGTCCAAGCTGCATTTCTTTCATTTGTAACCCAAAAAGTCTTGAATAATACATATTGTAGTCAGAAAACAAGTCTTTTTGGGGGGCACCTGGGTGGCTCAGTCATTAAGTGTCTGCCTTCAGCTCAGGTCATGATCCTAGGGTCCTGGGATCAAGCCCCGCATGGCTCCCTGTTCAGCAGGAAGCCTGTTTCTCCCACTCCCACTCCCACTCCCCCTGCTTGTGTTCCCTCTCTCGCTGTCTCTGTCAAATAAATAAATAAAATCTTTAAAAAAAAAAAAAAGAAAACAAGTCTTTTTAAATTTCTCTTAACCAGGCACTGTGGGTGTAAGCAGAAGCAATATATATCAGTCATTTTGTCCGGGTAATTTATACTATTGGTATTTTAAGGTTTTGTCAGGTAGCAACATTTGGAGATTCTTGGTGGAGGGAGTGATTCACTGTACACCACAGACACACGCATCATTCCCCATTTTTCTTTCACTATCCCCTGGACTTAACTCACCTAGGTCTTCAGGCTCAGTCCAGAGTCTCCTGCCATGCCCCAGCCAATACTCAGGCTCAGAGAAGGTAAGGCTCTTTCCCAAGACCACACAACTAATAAATTGCCCATGCCAGAAAACAGGGAGACAGCATTGATTCTCTCCCCCTGGCCCCCACTTCCCAGTTTATTTTGAAACTTTCTGTCCCACCATTTCCATTCGACCATTGTAGGCCGGGCCACCATCATCTCTGCCTGGACCACTGTGACAGCCTCGCTCCTTTCAATGCTGCTCTCAGGGTGAATGGTCACATGGAATGAACTTCCTAAAATGTAATCATCACTCACTTGTCAAACCTTCCTTGGCCTCCCAACTATACTTAGAATCAAGTCCAAATTCTCTACCTTGCCTAAAGACCCCAGATGGTCCGACCTGCTTCTTCTTCACTCTCCCCTCTCATCACTCTCCCCACTACCACCTCTGCTCTCTGGGATCCATGTGTTTTGGTTTTCCTCCAGTCTTCAAACATACAAGCCATTTCCTGCCTCAGAGCCTCTGCATGCGTTGTAATGCTCTCAGTCCGGTCCTTGCCAGGCCAGTTTCTTCTTTGTCCTTTGAGATGCCATTTAAAAGTCATTTTCTCAAATACGCTCTGCCCCTCACTACTGCCACCACCAAGTTAGTCTTGTTCCCATAACCCTGGTATTTTCTTCCATTGTCCTTATCGCAATTTGAAGTTACCTTGTTCATTTATTTACTTATTCATGGGAGTCAACTCAGCTAGAATACAGTCTCCATGGAAGCTGAGATTTGGTCTGTTTTGTGTGTTCTCAGCACCTAGTACCTACAGCATCAGGCTTGTAGAAGAGGCTTGAGGCATATTTGGTGGATGAATGAGTGGGTAGAAGTGGAGATGGTGGAATACTAACTCAGGTTTCAGGAAAAACAGCATCTGTGAGAAGATTCTCACACTTCTGGTCAGCATTTCTGCTCTCGGTTGTGTGACATGAGAAGCATCACCTCACCTGTTTTACTCTGCCACGTGGCATTTCCATGGTGTACAGTGAGGCTGGATTGCAAAGTCGGTGTGCCACACCTGAAACACCCCGAGAGAAAACAGAAAGTTCTATCTCCTATACCAGGTATTACTACTTATTACACACAGATGCAGAGGAGAACCCCCAGTTGGTTGTAATCTTCAACAAATTTTGAGTGCCAATACAAACAAAATGGACTTTCTAACCTTTCGTTTTTAATAAAAAAATATATTGAGGGAAGATGATGAATGCTAGGGCAATTACAGTAGAAGATGTATTACCTTCTATTGTTGTCTGCTCAGATCTATAGCTATTTCAGAAAGAGACCTGGTTACAAGGTAAATTTCATTTGTTTTGGATAAAGAACAATGTGACATTTTTGACAATGTACTGTAAAATATGCCACATTTTTTAAACAAAGTGAGATATAATAAAAATGAAATATAAGATTTCAGGGGAAAGCTATGATTAGAAAAGAGCTCATAGTCCTTTTTGGACTACCTGTAACACTCAGAAAATAAGCCTCCATACGCTCACATGTAGATGTGAATTACGTTATGGCAAGTGTAATTAAATCACTATTTCGTGGCTTATGTAGCGTCTGTCCCTCACTTGACTATAAGCTCCACAAAGGCAGGGACTGGATGTGTCTATGGCTTCAGGGTCTAGAAGAGACACAATAAATGCTCAAGTATTTGCTGAACAAATGAAATCCTCACGTGTAATACATCCACACTCAGGCTCTTCACAGGGAGAAATAATGCTTTGTAAAATAGATAAATTTCAAAATCCTCGTGAAATACGGTTTCGCACTACAACAGTAGAGACCACCCATGAGGGTAGCCAAGGGCCACATCAGGATGTAAGCCTGGATAACTCCTGGATGTGGCCTGGAAACCTTAAAGTCCAAGATGGGGATGATGGGAAGAAGCCAGGCCAGACCCTCGGGGCACACAGGGACCAGGTGGCCTGAAGGCAGGCTGACGACCCACCTGTGCACTGAAGTCCCGGTGAGCTTCAACAAGTCACTCATCCTGCTTGGAGCGTCGATCTCTCTAGCCTCAGGTCAGAGCCAAATCAGACTCAAGATCAGACTCAAAGCTCCCTCTGGACATTAACAATGAGGGGTCATACACGGCGCCAGGAACAGGAAAGGCCTGAAACAAAGCGAAACCCCACCCTCCGCAGAGTCTCCTGTGCCCTTCCTATAATGCCAGGACAGGAACAGAGTGCCTGGGACACGGCCAGCTGGGAACAGAGACACAATGATCTAGGGGAGAACAGCAACCCCCAGCCCTAACACTCTACCACACTGCGTAAAAGATGGAATCTGAAGCCAGACAACCTGGGTTCAAATCCTACAACCACTATTTACCCTGTAGGACTTGGAGCACAGCTCCAATCTCTTCATCTGTAAGGTAGGAGTAAATAGTAGATTCTTCTCCAAGATGACATTAGGACATTAGGACAATTGCCGCACCCAGCAGGTAATAAGCACTCAGTAAATGTGTGGTGGCCCCATCACTGCTGCCCCCACCAGGCTACAGCCTCCTCCTCTCCACCCCTCTCATAGCCATCCCAGAAACTTCCTCTACTTCAGCCCCAGCTCCTCCAGAAGAGCAGAAGCCAAGAGCACAGCATGCCTCTGACATAAATCAAAGGCAGATGATCTCCTTTCACTGACTCGTCCCCATAAATCAGCACAGCTCCCTGAACAGAGACACATTCAGATTCCAAATGTGTTCTCCAGTCTCCCTCTCCCTGGTGAAAGATGACTTTTCAAGCCAGAGTTTGGAGCAGAGAAAAAAATGTAGAGATGACCCAGTCCAGTCCCCTTAATTTACAGTTAGGAAAACTGAGGCCCAAAAGAAAATGAGATTTGCCCCATGAGCAAATGCGAATCACCAGTTACAGGCAGGAACAAGATGAGCGCCCAGAAACCCTACCTCCCCACCCAGAGTAGTTTTTACTCGGTGGTGTAACACGGGCCAGACGATGGGGGCAAATGGTGTGGCCGGTGTGGGTAACAAGGACGGGCATTGTCTGCAGGGAATTTAAAACAGTAATTTTTAAAGTAATCAGAAATCAGTCTGCTTTTCATCATGACCACGTGCCTTAAATTCCAAACAATGCCCATAATAAAATATACACCCCTTTCCCAAAAACAAACAAACAAACAAAAAAAAAAAACCTTGGTTGGTCTAAGTTCTAAACAACTGCTGAGGTTATTGCTGGATTTGGATAATATGTAAGTGTGAAATATGGGCTCAGCTTCGCCCACTAATTTCCAGCCCGAGTGCATGAAATCATTCGGGCTCACTGCAGGCACCATTGCTGCCTCCAAGCCCTGCTGTATTACAGACCCCTGCGTTTGAACAGCAGATCAGAAATAAACAAAGATAGCACAGTGATTACAGTGAAGGAGGAATAGCATTTGAGCTAATCCAGTTCTGTCATTCTACGTGACCACTTAAAGCTTTTGTCTGGGCTTAAAATTTAAAACAGCGAAACGGTGATAAAATGCAAAGCGTAATATTTTTGCTTGGTAAGTGAAAGTTCAGTTCAAATGTGAAATATTTATTGAGCTTGAATAACGCCGCGGAAAACAAAATTCTGCTCTTTTGTTTCTTAACTGTTTAAAACTAAATATTGAGTCAAGAAAATAATGATTATTTCTGATCATTACATAGTTATCACTGAAATTAATTCTGTTGTCTAAGGGTCGGGGCCGTATTAAATGATCTTCTCCAAGTGTCAAATATGCCAAGTACAACACTGTTCTCATTATGTGCTGTAGTTTGGGGGAACCCTTCCTGTCCACTCCTAACATTCCTTCCATCTGGGGCAGCCTCTGTTACTGTAAAATCCCAGGATTTTCCTCACCTCTCTTCCCCAACCTAATCTCCACCTCCAAGAAGAGGAGTGGCTCATCTGAGGACCACTTTGAGGGGAAGGTATACAAAGTTCTAGCTTTTCTCTCTCCCTTGTTGAGAGCCAGGTGACCTGTAGGGAGCTCACTCCCATCCTCTTGGCCGAAGTCAGTTTCCCCAAGATGGCTTGCCCCACCGTACAGAAGAAGGTTTCCCCAAGGTGTCTTGTCCCCAACATACAGAAGTAGGTTTCCCCAAGATGGCTTGTGCTGGTCAGGATGGGGCAGAAGGGCTCTGGAATCCAGTATACCCAAGCCTCAGCCTCCAGTGTCAGCTTTTCAGTGATAAAGGTGACATTTTGGTCTCTCATCTTGTTTGCTCCTTTATCTTATTTCTTTTTTTTTTTTCCCCATGAACCTGTTTTTTTTTTATTTGATTCCCTATGCTGCACCTTTATTTTTTTTTATGCTGTACCTTTTATTCCCATCCCCTTATATTATTTCTTACCTGACTCAGAACTCAAGCAGGAAAAAGGATCGTTACATATTGGACCTCCTCATAATGCCAACAGTCGTGATGATGATAATGACCAACAGCAGCAAAATTTTTAAGCGATCGTGTTTTAAATAGTAGCTGTGTCAGGCACTGTGATTAATTTAAATGCGTTATCCTACTGAATCTTCCAGACACATCTATAAGGCCGGTTCTATTGTCATCTCAACATTACAGATGAGAAAACTTGAAATTTAGCAAGTAATAAACATGCCCACTATCACATAACTAGCAAATGGTAGGAGAGGACTTGAACCCCGGTCAATGATTCAGGGCCCAAACACTTCACCACTATGCTACTTGGCTTCAAAGTGGGAGAAAATCCATTTATGGACCGTACTTATTAGATTAAACTCAGAACTAATGCACTGTTCCCAGGATTACTTGGGCCTCTGGCTAACGAGAATGGAAAAAAGGTTCATGTTCTCTCACCTCTGTTCTGCTGATTTGCTCTCCTTCACCTCTTCCCAAGTGAGAATTCCAGGAGATTTAATTTGGAGATGGGCTCTGTTCTGTGAACACGAAGCACAGCAGGCTGGTTGTACCCAGCTCCATGGCCTCACCTTTGCCAGTCACCTCATCTTAGGTCTTGCCTTCCAACTTGGCTGGACACCCCCCTGCCCCAGAATGGCCAGCCACAGTCTCCAGGCTGAGAGGGGCCAAGAAAGCACTCATCACTACAAGGTGACAAACTTAGCTCATGCCAAGCCTTCTTGGCAGAGCCAGCCAGCACTTTTGTGGTGCAATTTCAGGAGCACTGGAAATAACCCAATCTGCTGTCTACCCAAAACATACCTCTCCTCCCATCCCCAACTGGTCGGCCTATCATGGGGCCTGAACTTCTGCCATTATGAGCATATCCCTTTGACTTTTAAAGCATCATCCCCATTAAAAGCAAAACGTTCAAAGAGAAGTAACACACTCAGCCTTAGTCTCTTCATGTGGAGTGGGGGTCTGCAGAACACCCTCTTCAAGGCGTTGATTTGAGAATGAAGAGGATACACTTAATAGACTTATCAGAGTGCTTGGTACAAAATACATACCCAATAAATAGTAGCAGTTACCACTCAAGCATCGCCATCACTAAGTGTGGATGTGTTCACATACGTGATTTCTTTGCTCAAAAGCTCAGGAATGGAACTGAGGACTGGAAGCAGGAAATTTGAATCTGGACCCTGACTAAGCCATTGACTCGCTGCATTCTGTCACTGATATTCTCTGGGCCTTTTTAATTGTCTTCATTATTCTCATCATTATTATAAAAATACCTTTTATTTCTACAGCGTACTTTGGTTCACGAAGCTCTTTGGTACTCTCTCTCTCATGTAAGTTTCCCAACACCCTAGAATTAGGCAGGGGCAAATGTCAAATTGGAGGCTCCAGGTGCATAAGTGACTTCCCCAAAGTCACAGAGCTAGTTAATGGAAGAATCAATGTGACTTACAAAACACATCACCCAGTATCTGGTCCAAGAGGGTTTGGCAGCATTAAGGTTAGAGAATGTCAGAGCGGAAAGAGCCTTCTGAAGTCATCTAGTTGGTGATGGCTAATACCTAGTCCTCAGCACCCAATTCCCCATCCCACACCTATGGTAGATATCACTAACTGACCATGATGAGTCTAAAAATACTTCTCCACAGGGTGCACCAATGAGCTCTCAATCAAAGCTGCACATGGAACAAACTCATTATTTTCTCCCACATAGACCAGAAGTTCCTATTATCCCCTAGTCTGTGCATCTCAAACTTTAATCTGCCCATGAGTCACCTTTGGCATCTTGTTAAAATCCAGATTCTCATTCAGTAGGTCCATGCTGGGCCCAAGATGCCACCTTTCTACCTAGCTGTCAGGTGTCAGGAGCTACTGTTGCTTTTGGTCAATGGACCACACTTTGGGGAACAAGTTCCTAGGTGATGTGATGGAGATGCCCCACCTCCCTGTGCGTGTGAGCCTCGGGTTGGATTTCCCCTTAGGAACATCAATCCTGTCCCAAAGCTGCCACCAATGATTCCTAGATGTGTTGTTCACTTGAACACACAGATACTAGAAGGGAGAGCAGGAGAGAGCCCACAATGTGATATTCTTCTCCCACTCCTATGCCAGTACCTCCCTCATACACACATATACACACATACATACATACACACGCACACGCACACTCAACTCTTCTGAGGGTTCTTGGGACATTTGTGAGGTGCAGCGGATAGCACACACCTGAGAATTCAGACCTGCCTTCTAGCCTTGCCTCCGCACCTTCCTCTCTGTGTGATCTTAGTCAAACCACTCCGGACCGCCTGCATCCCCCTGACAGGACCCTACTGAGACGTGAGTGCAGTCCAAAAGCCAACTTGCCACCTGGCCCCAAGATATGCTTACTTCTCTGGGATGTCTGGGGACACAAAGGTGTGGCTGAGGGTACTTATCAATTCCCCACCGGGTTTCTGGTGGGAAGTGACAGATGAGCAGTAAGACAAACAGCGTGTCAGTGTGTAAAGGACCTCAGCCCCAGCCAGGCCAACCTCTTCCTCCCACATCATGTTCCTACTTGTTTGCTTATTCATCTTGTTTAAAACAAAGAAACCCAAATACCTTTGTCCTAGAACCTCAAGCAACCTTAGCAATTAAAAGATACTGAAAAACTGCAACAGATCTTACAAACCATAGCAGCATTTTAATGACCCTGAAGTAAAATCTTGTTTAGGGAAAAAAAAAAAAACCCACAAACTTTTACCTTCTAACCTGACAGCATCCTCCCGCCAAGGGAGCTCTCCTGACTGCAGAGGGAGACAAGCTGATGCTCTTCAGCGTGCTGGGGCAGGCAGAGCTGACTACAGGTCAGAAGGCATGCAAGCCCATCCAGCTCCGGCAGCCTTGAGCAAGGCACTTTCAGAAGCTGATTCTCAGTTTTCTCCTCCATCCAATGGGGATAACAGTAATATCAAATATGAACTGAGTACTTAATATACGCCAGGCACTATCACTTATATTGTTACGAATCCTCACCAAAGCCCCAAGCTACATGGACGATTATATCCAATTTACAGATGAGAAAACCAGAACGTGGAGAGGCTCAATGCCATGGCAAGACTCCCAGAACAAGTTGATCCTCTAGACCCCGAACTTCTGTGCATATCCCCTGCACCAGACCATGTCTCCTTGCCCTGCACCCCTCACAGAACTTCTGTGAGATTCAAGTAAGAAAATCTCTTCAAAACCCTAAATGTAGTGTAATACAGCTGCAGCTCTTTAACTAAAGCAACGAGTGCCAAAGGGGTCCACTGCAGGTATCACAGCAGCTGGGAGCAGGCAGGGAGGAGTGCGGGTTCTTCTCAGAGCATCCTGGGTTTCGCTGGTTCTTGATTCCACTTCTCTGGAATCTGACTCAAATACCCAGCTCTTTTCTTTCAGAGACTCCACCATTCAAACAAGACATGCTCCCCGTGTCTAATTAACACCCTCACTTAGAAATTCCCTGGGATCACTCGGGGCTAATCTCACACCATACTTGTAACTGTGGTTTGAGCTCTTCTTCTCATAGGTGGGGAGTAAGGAGTGGAAGGGAGGAGGGAGTTAGAGTTTCTCCCTTGCAAAGCAAGCTGCCTTTTCATCCAATTCTCCTGTCATCCATTCTCTCATTTTAGTTATGGATTTGGGCAGCCTCTTGCCATGGTTACACAATCTTCTGATTAAATTCTGCCAGCCAGCCAGCTCCAGTTGCAGAACGTGAATGAATAAATAAACTGCTGTGCTAAACCATATGAGGAGACACAAGCCTTGGATACAAGGAGAGTTCTCTGAAAGCTAAAACAATCAGGATCATATTAAAAGAAGTATAGAGGCCTAAATAAAGGAGGAGAGAGAGGAATGGCTTTATTCCAGCTGGACTACATTTAAGGAATAAACACTGATATGGGGCACCTCGGTGGGTCAGTCTGTTAAGCATCTAACTCTTGATTTCAGCTCAGGTCATGATCTCAGGGTCCTAGAACTTGCAAGTAGAACAAATGATTAAGTGTGGGACACTGGGCAAGTTCTTCCCTTCTTGAGACTCAGTTTCCTTAACTGCCAATGGCATGATCATATTAACTAGTAATTGTTAAGCACTTAGCATGTACCAGGCACTGTGCCAAGCACTTTAATAATTAACATGTCACATGTAGATTAGTTGAAAGAACTGAAGATGTTTTGGCCCAAGGAAAGGCAGCTTGGGAAGGAAAAGTAAACTGAATTTAAATATATGCTCTCATGTGAAAGAAATACTAACTTTATTTTGTGTTTCTTTGAGCTTTTGAGTTGAAAGAACACAATGTTTCCTGTCAGACTTCAGGTAAGGAATCTGCCAGTGCCTCACCCTCTGACATTAGAAGATTTACTGGGCCTCTCAGCCTCAGTTTTCTGGCCTGTGAAACGGAGATAGTGCCACCTATCTCATGCATTACAGGAAGGGTTAAATTAATGTAAGTAAAAGGTATTTACTACATGGTACACACTAAGGGTTCAGTAAATGTTCTTTCTCTATCCAAAGGATACAGGACAAAGACTCCAGACCACGGCCTTGACCTAAGAGAAATCTGGATGACCCCAGGATTTTATCCCATTTCTTGAGTACAACCCTCATCCTGGCTACAATCACTGCATATCCACATGCATCTAGGCGGAGATAAATTTTGGATATACTCCAAACTTAATTATCAAGATTCTCTTGCCTAGGAGGGTGGGAAGAAAATCCATTCATTCTATCAAAATAAGTGAGAGAGCCTTATTGTCCCTTATCCCCTCATAGTTCTTGAACTAGGAGTAAGCAGGAGATTGGGATCATGTCCATCTCATTTGCCCCATGAACAGCCGCACTGGGCAGGGCGTGGCATGTTACAGGTGCTCCATAAGTAAGTCCCTACTTGATGGACTCACAGTACCATTTCTCTGTCACTTACTTTATTTTTTAGTTTTTACTCCCCAAACCCAGCTCTCTCCCCCAAGAACATAAACTCCTCCAGAGACACGATGACACACTCATCCACTTTCCTTTATCTTAAACATGTTCCTGTTCCCAAATTTCTATCTCCAGCTGGGATCTCACTCATGAGCTCTAAATTTGTATATCCAGCTGCCTACTCTGTATTTTCACCTAGGTGTTTAATATAAATAGATAGGCAAACAAACCTGAATATGCCCCTCAAAGAACTCTTCATATGCCCTCAAATAAGTGAGTAATAAAAGCCAGTCCTGCCTCCAACATTTCTCATCTCGGATAATAGTACCACCCTGAGCTAAATGTTTAGGTTAAAAACTTAAGAGTCATCTTGGTTCTTCATCATCAATCTACATTCAATCCATCAGCAAGTCCTGTCCACTCTCCGAAATATATTCCAAGTGTACCCATTTCTCAGGAGTTCCCCCTAAAGCATCTTAGAATAAGCTACCATCCTCTCGTTCCTTGACTCCTACAGTAGCTGCTAACAGAGGTCCTGGCTTCCTCCCATCCTCCCTCACAGTCCACTTGTCATTCAACAGCCAATCTTTGTAAAATATATCATATAACTCCCCTGCTTAAAACTCATTCACTCAAGAGTCAGCGTATGGGGTGTATGTCTGAGCTGGTATGAATAGAGTAATAGTGAACTCACTGAATAAACACGCCTGCTGTTAGGCGTACAACCGACTCAGGGAAGCAGACAATAAGCAGAGAAGGGGTTGTGCTGGGGGTATCATTTTTACATGGGCAGTTAGGAATAGCCTTAAGGAGAAGGCAGCATCTGAGCAAAACCCTGGGCAGGAGTTGGGGAATGAGCCACGTAGATATCTGGGGAAAGCTCTCTAGATGGAGGAAATGCCAGGGCAAAGGTCTGAAAGCAGGAGCAGGTGTGGCACATTCATAAAGGGCGAGAAGAACCCAAGGCGGCTGGAGCAAAGCGAGCAAGGAAGAGAGAGCAGTCAGAGATGAGCTCAGGAAGGTAACAGAAGACCAGGTCCCATAGGACCATGTTGGCCACTGTGAGGACTCTGACCTTTACCCCGAGTGAGATGGGGAGAACCTGGAGGGTATTGATTGAGAGTGACATGATCTGGCTTACACCCTGGTTGCTGTGTTAAAAATACAGTGAAAAAAAGGTATAGCAGAAAGATCAGGTAAGAGCTTCACGCAATAAGCCAGGCAACAGATGAACTATGAGGCTTGAACTAAGGGGTAGCTATAAGAAGAGTGAAGACCAGTGGGGCCCTACATATAATTTGAAGGCAGAACAATCAGAGTTTACTGATGGAGTGGATGTCTGGGGGCTGGGACATGAAGGACAAGCCTAGGTATTATGGCCCAAGAAACTAGACAGGTGGATTCACTCTTCCCAGAAATAGGAGAGACTGGGTGAAGTAGATCTGTGGGACAGTAGGAGAAGATCAGGAATTCAGATTTACATGTTAAGTTTGAGCTTCCTTTAAGACTTCAAAATGGAGACACTGAGTTGGCAATTGTGTGTGCAAGCCTGAAATGCAGGGAAGAAGTCTGCTCTATGGTATAAAATAGGGGATAATCAGCACAGGAGTGATATTTAAAGTCAGAGGACTGAATAAGATCACCTGGAGAGGAAGCCTGGCTAGAAAAGAGAAGAAGGAGGTTCACAGATTGGGCTCTGAGATACTCTAAAGTTAAGAGATGTTGAAGAAAAGAAGAATCAATGAGAAAGAAGATGGATAACTTCCCAACACAGGAGAAAACAACTCAACACCTTGTCAACGGGTCTTAGGTAATCTACCCCCCTTCTCTCTCTCCAACTTCATCCCCTGCCTTCTCCCTTGTTCACTAAGCACCAGCCACAAGGAACTTCATCTTGTCCCTAAAATAAGTGAAACTCACTCTTCATTCAAAGCTTTGGACTTGCCCAGGGAGATCTTCTTTCTGACTTTACCACTGACTTATCTCTCAAGTGTCAGAGATTTTATGTTGCTTCCATGGAGAAGCATTCCAGAGCCTACTCCTACCAGCCCACATGTTTCTTTATCTTGGTTTACTTAACTATCTATGAACATCAATATCCTAAATTTTATTTCTTTACATTTCTACTTTCTATTTCACCCATCCCCAAACCCGGCCAGATAAACACAATAAAGGCAAAACTGGATCCCCCCACCCCAAGACACACACACATTGATGTATTCCCAATCACCTAGATTGAAATACATCATCTAGTAAGTGTTCAACAAATGTTTATGGGATGAATATAAACCAAGATCCAGAGAGGCAAAGTAAGCTCCCCAAGGTCATCCAGAGAGCTGGTGACAGAAACAAGGCTTGAGGTCAGATTTCTTTTTTCTTTTTCTTTTTTTTTTTAAAGATTTTATTGATTTATTTGACAGACAGAGAGAGAGAGACAACCAGCGAGAGGGGGAACACAAGTAGGGGGAGTGAGAGAGGAAGAAGCAGGCTCCCAGCAGAGGAGCCTGATGTGGGGCTTGATCCCAGAACGCTGGGATCACACCCTAAGCTGAAGGCAGATACTTAACAACTGAGCCACCCAGGCACCCTTTGAGCTCACATTTCTTAACCAGACACTCAAGGTTGGTTGTTTTGTGTCCCAGCTATTGCAGGGGGAGGAACAGGTAGGCTGAATAAAACCACCCATGCTCAATGTAACCCTCTTTTCCTTGGCCACTGTCCATAACTCTATAAACTTTAAGCATGAAACTTCAAGCATGTAAAAATCATTGACCAGCACAAGAAGGGAAAATTTATAAGACAAATCATAGTGTACTGGAGCTTAGATTGGGAAGGACCATAGTCATTTTTAATCCAACTTTCTCTGTTTCCCCTAATCTCATGATCTTGAAATGTGTCTGGTCAGTAGCCAAGAGAAAAAACAAAAGTAATCTACATCTCTACCAGTTACCTGGTGCCTTTGAGATGCCCCTGCAGAAAAGATTGTTTTTCATTTGTTCATTCATTTGACAAATACATATTGAACCAACTATTCTAGAAGCTGATGATCCAACAGTAAATAAAACAGCTGAAATTCTTTTATTTTAAAGATTTTATTTATTTATTTGAGATAGAGAGAGTGACAGAGCACGCACGAGCAGGGTGGAGGGGCAGAGGGTGAAGGAGAAGCAGGGACCCCAAAGTGGACCTCCACCCCCAGGACCAGGGGATCATGGCCCAAGCTGAAGGTAGATGCTTAACCGACTGAGCCACCCAGAGGCATGCTCTCAAATGCTTACATTCGGTTAGAGAGACAGATAATAAATAAGTAAATAAATAAATGAACAAAATAATGTCGGGTAATGTTAGGTGGTGTGAAGACAATAAAATAGGACAATGTGGTTCAGAGCATGCAGCTCTGAGTGAGACAGCCCCAGACTTCTGGATCAATTTCAGATACCCAGTTTCCAGCTCTGGTTCTGACTTAGTCTCTAATCTAGACAGATTTTACAGTTCTCCCCTTGGAATAGTACTCAGTGCCTCCTTGAGGGAAATCACTGGAATGCTTTAACCCAACCTGACTCACTTCACAGATAAGAAACCAAGCCTGAGGCCCAGCTCCTACTTGTGACCCGTTATGTCCCTGACTCCACTTCATGCCAAATCCCATTGCACAGAGTACAATATATCTATGAGGGCAGAGCCCACGTGTTTGACCTTGTGATGTTGACCCAGTAAGCAACTGACTTAGTCTTTATACACCTAACTGAGCTGGAAGTTAGGCAAACGTGTCTGGCAGCACACTTGGCTGTGACCCAGACCAGCCAGGAGAACAGGAGGAGGCACTGACATCACTGCTGTGTTGAACACTCACACATGCTCCTGCCATCTATCTGCTTTGCCCAGAAAAGAAGGTTTGAAGTATAGTGGGATAGAGCAGGATGGGCTCCAGGGAGAATACACACAATAATGTTCTGCCCTAAAGAGCTCAGGCAACTCCGCCCCACAGTTCTTCACACCTTTGTTAGATAATCTCCTGGGGTAACTATATTTATAAATATGGACTTGGACATCAAATCTGGGTTTGAGACCCGATCCTGCCACTAATCAGCTGTGTGACCTCAAGCAAGTCATTTAACCCCTTAAACCTAGGTTCTTCACCAATGCAATGGGACTAATACATATCCCTAATACATATCCCTAATCTGTACAGTTTGCATTTAAGAGTCACACGTGTCACCCAAGAGCTTAGACTTTGGAGCTAGAGAGAAATTTATGGAATACCTATTCCCACATCTTCACTGAACAGATGGGAAACTGAGGTCCAGAGATGGGAAGGTATTGTCCAGAGCTAGGCAAGGGGACACCCGGGACAAACACCTTCCACCCTTGGCTCCTACATGTCAGCTTGCCTTCCTAGAACTTCTCCAAAAAGAGAGGGCCCGGCCTTGCAGTGAATGGCTTCAGACACACAGGCTACATAAAGCCAGCACAGTCTGTAAAGCCCCAGCTG
This sequence comes from Ursus arctos, assembly GCF_023065955.2. Classification (NCBI taxonomy): domain Eukaryota; kingdom Metazoa; phylum Chordata; class Mammalia; order Carnivora; family Ursidae; genus Ursus; species Ursus arctos. The sequence continues at coordinate 42,046,941 of NW_026622819.1, read as the reverse complement.
TTCTTGCTGTGTAACCAGAGGCAGGCAAGGTGGCTCCTCTACACCCAGATTCTCTACTTCCCGGCAAGGTGGCTCCTCTACACCCAGATTCTCTACCTCCCATAGAAATGGCCAGGGACTATGGTGAAACTTCCCTAAGACTGCGAGGTCTCGTCAGACAAAGCCCAATCTCCGAGGCAAACCACTGAGATCGCTCAGACTCCTCCCCATCCAGGTGTTTCTGCATCTGCAGGCTCAGAGCCAACCACACCATGAGTTGAATTCCCTCTAGGGCAGGAACATAAAAAAAATCCAACACTACCAGAATATATCTCCAGATTTCTAAGACACTGCGTGCCAACTTCCTCAGGCCACTGGGCTTCATACCAGCCCTCTGACTCTACTTCCAATGTTTGGTAGTTGTATATACCACTTATATCCCAGACAGAACATTCTCCAGAGAATCAAAGACCCCCAGAAAGATGCCTAAAAGATGGTGAATCACATAGGTAGACGACATGATAGTGATGGAGACGGTGGTGGTGTGGGACGGTGTCTAACAGCTCAGTGATACATCCTCTGTGCCAGGCAGAGCACCCAGCACCAAGTGTTACCTCATTTAATCCTCACCACAAATCTAATGATATATGCATTGTTAAAACTCCAGTTTCCCAGATGAGGAACTGGAGGCCCAAACTGGTTAAAGTAATTTGACCAAGGTCATTAAGTGGTATGGCTAGGATCAGAACCCATGAGGCCTAAGTCCAGAAGCCCAAGCTCTTAACTGCCTTTCTACATTTCTGGAAGAGTCTCAGATAACTTAGACCAACCTCCTCATTTTATAGAGGTGACAACTGAACCCCAGAAAAGGGCATTCATTTATTCATTCATTCACCCATCAAATACTCACTGACCATCCCAGCATGCCAGGCACTACATGGGTGGCAGGGAAACAAGTGTAAGGGAAATGAAATCCCTGCCCTCAAGGAGTCTATAGACTGACCAATTTCACCGAATTAGTTAATGGCAAAGTCAGGACAACTCCAGTTTCCCAGTACTCTCCTTTGCTAGGCGAAGGTATCATTCAGGGTTATCCAGAGAAACAGAGCCAATGGGGCGTGTGTGTGTGTGTGTGTGTGTGTGTGTGTGTGTGTATACATATATATACACACATAATATGTATATAATATGTATATTATATGTACATATAATATGTATATATATAATATGTATAATAAGTATATTATACGTACATATAATATATATATATGGAAAATATATATATATGGATTAATTTTAAGGAATTGGCTTGTGCAATTATTGGGGCTGGCAGGTCCTAAACCTGTAGGGCGGGCCAGCAGGCTGGAAACTCAGGCAGAGACTGAGTTGTGGTCCTGAGGCTACATGTATTTTTCTTAAGGCTAGAGTTTTTCCTCTTCTGGAAACCTGTTTTTGCTCTTAAGACCTTCAACCTTCTACACTGTCAAAGTGTCTTAAAGTCAAATGATTATAGATGTTAACCACAGTTACAAAATACCTTCATAGCAATACCCAGATTGGTATTTGACTAGATAACTGAGTATCACAGTCTAGCCAATAACTGAGTAGACACGCATATTGAGCCTAGACACACAAAACTGTCACAGCAAGTAAGGCCACCATCCTTCCCATGATTAATTAATTGATTAGAACTATACCCAGACTACCCCCAAGATAATCTCCTCCTGTAGCCTACTTCAGTTACAGAAGGAGAAAATTATTTCTCAGATTCCTTCTATTAAATGTAAACCTGACTTTCTCCTTCCAAACTGATGAAACCTAGAAATAGATAAACTAGAAACGTCAACACAAATATTGGCCTTCTCTGTTTTAGACTGCAATTATGCTTTTTTTTAAAATTCAAGTATAATTAACATACAGTGTTAGTTTCAGGTATATAATATAGTGATTCAACAATTCTATACATTACTCAGTGCTCATTGTGATAAATGTACTCTAAATCTCCATCACCTGTTTCACCCATCCCCCTATTCCCCCTTACCAAATTGGTAACCACCAGTTTGTTCTCTATAGTTAAAAGTCTGGTTTGGGGGAGTTTTTTGTTCATGTGTTTTGTTTCTTAAATTCCACGTGCAAGTGAAATCATATAGTATCATGCTTTAATGAACATCATGAACAAACGGTAACATCTCGATCTCTACAGAACAGCTATGCTTCTAAATTTTATCACCTCTTTAAATATGGGCTATGGGCCAGGGAGGGGCAAGGGGGAGAAATAAATATGGGTCCTATCAAGTTTGATTGTGCTTGTACTGAAGCTTTCAAATAAGTAATTAATCAGTCTTTAAAATGTGTGTGTGTGACAGAGTGCCTGGGTGGTTCAGTCAGTTAAGTGTCTGATTCCTGATTTCGGTTCAGGTCATGATCTCAGGGTCATGCAATTGAGCCCTGTACTGGGATCCATGCTGGGTGTGGAGCCTGCTTAAGATTCTCTCTCTCCCTCTGCCCCTCGCCCTGCTCGCACACTCTCTCTCTCTCTCAAAAAAAAAAAAAAAATTAAAATGTGTGTATGTAAAGAAAGAGTGAAAGAGGATTGAGGTACTCCAATTATAACTTTAAAGATACACTAGAATTTGACCCCAAGAAAGTATACCAGCAAATAAAGTCATTATCTGCTACAGATAAGTACATAGAATTGACAGGATTAATTGTATGATGGTATGTCATCGACTTACAACTTGATTAATAAGAAAACAATGAAGTGAGGCAGGGAGTAATATATGTTCTTTTCCTGGCTTGATTGACTCATACTGCCACATAACCTCTCCCATCCTTGGTTTACTCCTCATAAGAACAAGGAGTGCAACTGGAAGATTTCCAACTCCAAATGTCAGTCGTTCTACATCCTGTGAGATACCAAAAAAAGAGGCACTTGGGACACCTGGATGGCTCAGTTGGTTAAGCATCTGCCTTCGGCTCAGGTCACGATCCCAGGGTTCTAGGATTGAGCCCCACATCGGGCTCCCTGCTCAGCGGGGAGCCTGACTCTCCCTTTCCTGCCACCCCTACTTATGCTTGCTCTCACTCTCTCTCTGATGAATAAATAAGTACAATCTGGGGGAAAAAAAAAAAAGAGGCACAATCTCTGCCAATGGGCTTGTAACAAAGAGAAACCTACCCAAACTCATAACTTTGCCAAAGACCAACTCATCTTCTTTAACCCAGGCAATGGAATACCTAGGTTAAGCAATACTTATCAAGGTTAAGTTGGTTGGTTGGTTGGTTGGTTGGTTGGTTGGTTGGTTGGTTGGTTGGTTGGACTTAAGTGCAAATAATTAATCATAATACCTGATCTCATTACTGGCCCCAGCATGACTTGTTTTTGAGTATTTGGTAAATTTTTTCTGGCTTTATTGAGGAATAATTGACAAATATAACTGTATATATTCAAACTATACAACATGATGATTCAATATACATGTTTATTGTATTATGAAATTATTGCCTCAAGATAATTAACTCATCCATCATCTCTTAGAGTTAACTCTGTGGTGAGAACACTTAAGGTATGTGGTGAGAACACTTAAGGTCTACTCTCTCAGCAAATTTCAAGTATACAATACCGATTATTAATCATAGCCACCATGCTACGTATTAGATACTCAGAACTTATTCTTCCTAAAGCTGAAATTTGTATCCTTTGACCTACATCTCCCCATGCTCCCCTCACCTCTAGACCTTAGCAATCACCATTATATTTCTACGAAATCAGCTTTTTTTTTAAAGATTCCACATGTAAGAGAAACCATGCAATATTTGTCTTTCTCTGGCTTATTTAACTTAGCATAATTCCTTCCACATTCATCCATATCATTGTAAATGGTAGGATTTCTTTCTTTTTATGGCTGAATAATATTCCACTGAGTATATATACCACATTTTCTTTATCCATTCATCTATCAATACTTAAGTTCTCTCTATATGTTAGCTATACAATAATACTGCAATGAACAGAGCATACAGATACATCCTTGAGATACTGATCTTGTTTCCTTTGGACGTATATCTATGAGTGGAATGGCTGGATCATACAGTAGTTCTATTTTTAATTTTTTGAGGAATCTCCATACTGTTTTCATAGTGCCTACACCAATTTACATTCCCATCAACAGTTCTCTTTTCTCCACATCCTCACCAACAGTGGTCTCTTGTCTTTTTGGTAATGGTCATTCTAACAGTGTGAGGTGTCATTGTGGTTTTGATTTGCATTTCCCTGATGATTTATGATTGATTACCTTTTCATATACCTATTGGCCACTTGTATGTCTTCTTTGGGAAAATGTCTATTCGGGAATGGGAGAAATTATCTGTGTGCTATATAGCTAATAAGAGAGTTAACATCCAAAATAATAAGGAATGTATACAACTCAATAAAAAATTCAATTTTATTTTATTTTTTTAATGTTTTTTTTATTATGTTAGTCACCATACAGTACATCCCTGGTTTCTGATGTAAAGTTCGATGATTCATTAGTTGCGTATAACACCCAGTGCACCATGCAATACGTTAAAACAGGCTAAGGACACATATTTGGTTATTTTTTTAGTATTTAATTTTTTAAGGTTTTTATTTAAATTCCTGTTAGTTAACATACAGTGTAATATTAGTTTCAGGTGTACAGCATAGTGATTCAACACTTCCATGAAGCACCTGGGGCTCATCACAGCAAATGCACTCCTCAATCTCTATCACCTATTTTACCCATCACTCTACCCCCCTCCATTCTAGCAACCATCAGTTCTCTACAGCTAAGAATATGTTTCTTGGGGGAAAGCAAACCATAAAAGATGCTGAATTCTAGGAAACAAACTGAGGGTTGCTGGAGGAGAGGTGGGTGGAGGGAAGGGATAATTGGGTGATGGGCATTAAGAAGGGCACCTGATGTAATGCGCACTGAGTGTTATATGCAACTGATGACTCACTGAATTCTATCTCTGAAACTAATTTAAAAAAAGAAAATATGTTTCTGATTTGCCTCTCCTTTTTTCCCCTTTGCTCCTTTGTTTCTTAAATTCCACATGAGTGCAATCATATGGCATTTGTCTTTCTCTGACTTATTTTGCCTAGCATAATACTCTCTAGCACCATCCAAGTCACTTCAAATGGCAAGATTTCATTCTTTTTTATGGCTGAGTAATATACCATTATATATTTATATATATATATATATATATATATATATATATATATATCCATCCTTTATACATTCATCAGTCCATGGACTCTTGGGCTGTTTCCAGATACACCTTTAATAATATATCACTTCTAATCATATGAGCCCTCTTCTCATTCCACTGTTTTCCCCCATCAGAGATAAGCATAATTCTAAATCTTCTGTTTATAAGTCACTTGCTTTCCTTTTTTGCATAGTGTTGCTATATCTCTATGAACTATTTTAAAGTTTTTTATTGTAGTTTTTATTTTATAAAAGGATTAGAAGTTGGCTGAAATGTGAGTATTGTGTTTCAAATCCTATGTATCAAGTTGCTGAGATTCATCCATACTGTTGCATGTCTCTGTACTTCATTGCTTTGACTGTTGTATAAAATTCAATTGTGTGACGATAACTCCATTTACTCATACACACTCCCTCAAATAGGCATTTGGACCATTTCCAGGTTTTTGTCATTATGAACAGTGTTGCTGTGAACGTTGTTTTACATATCTTTTTGCTCTTATTCTATAAAATTGTCTTGTTTATTGTCAGCCCTTTGCTGTTTCACATAAATTTTAGAATTACCTTAAGTTCTATGGGGGGCAAAAAAAATTGGTTGTAATTTTCATTGGAAATCCAATGAACCTATAGAACAAGTTTAGGATAAATGACTCCATGATATTAAGAATTCCTATCCATGTGCCCTTCAACGGATGAATGGATAAAGAAGATGTGGACCATATATACAATGGAATATTACTCAACCATCAGAAAGGATGAATACCCACCATTTGCATTGACATGGATGGAACTGGAGGGGATTATGCTAAGTGAAATAAGTCAAGCAGAGAAAAGCAATTTATCATACGGTTTCACTCATATGTGGAACACTCGGAATAGCATGGAGGACCATAGGGGAAGGGAGGGGAAACTGAAGAGGGAGAAATCAGAGAGGGAGATGAACCACGAGAGATTATGGACTCCAGGAAACAATCTGAGGGTTTCAGAGGTGAAAGGGGTTGGGGAATTGGGTAGCCAGGTGATGGGTATTAAAGAGGGAATGTGTCATAATGAGCACTGTGTTATACACTGTTTTATACACAACTAATGAATCACTGAACACTATGAACCATGAGAGACTATGGACTCTGGGAAACAAACTGAGGGCTTCAGGGGAGGGGGGAATGGGATAGGTTGGTGATGGGTATTAAGGAGGGCACATATTGCATGGTGCACTGGGTGTTATACGCAAGTAATGAATCATGGAACTTTACATCAAAAACTGGGGATGTACTGTAGGGTGACTAACATAATAAAAATTATTATAAAAAATTAATAATAATAAAAAAACCTAATGATGTACTGTACAGTGGCTAACTGAACATAAAAAAAAAGAATTCCTATCCATAAATGTCATATATCTCTCTGAGATAAATATCTCATACTCTTTACTATCTCTTTAATAAGTTTTATATTTTTCTTGTTATAATTCTTACACATATTTTGTTAGCTATGTTTCCAGGCCCTCAGTATTCTCTAATACAAGCATAAATGGCTTCCTTTTTTTATCAGTTTGTATAATTTTTAAATTTAGATTCAATTAGCCAACATTTAGTACATAGTAAGTTTCAGATATAACGTTTGATAATTCATCAGTTGTATATAACACCCAGTGCTCATCACATCACATGCCCTCCTTAATGCCCATCACCCAATTACCCCATCCCCCCACCCACCTCCCCTTCAGCAACCCTCAGTTTGTTTCCTATAGTTCAGAGTCTCTCATGGTTGAAAGACAATTATCATATGGTTTCATTCACAGGTGGAATGTATGTTATAACTTTTTTAAAAATCTAAATTCATGCCAATTATAGTGACAGTTTTTAATACAAAGCCTGACTGAACTATAATCAGCAAGGGAAAGTTTTTAATTTTCAGTAATGCATAGGAAGATCCGGAACTGAAAATTTCTCAGAAGGTGGATTTCACCTTTATGATTTTTGGCTCTAATCTTGGACCTGCCACTATTGACTTTGTGGTCGTGAGTTAAGTCCTTGCCGTCTCTGAGCTGAATATTACCTGTGATAACTTACCTCAAAATGCCTGCCAGTGATATGTTCCGTTTCTATACACGTTATTTCCCCATTGGAATATATTCCTCCACACCCACCCACCTTGAATTTGGACTGGTCTACTATTTCTTTGGCAAACAGAAATGGTGAAATTAATATCATGCTAATTGCTAAAGATAGGTCATTAGAAGTCTTGCAGCTTCTGTCTGGGTCTCTTGGAAAGCTCACTCTGGGGGGAGCCAGCCACCATATAAGACTACCAAGCTTTAAGGAAGCGCAATCTTGTCATGTGGAGAGGCCAGGTTAAAAGACAGCTATCCAATCAACCCCCAATGCCTCACACCATCACAGCTCAGGCAGGATATTTGAAAAAGTTTCCCAATGAGTCAGGAATAAATGTCATCTGAATTCAACTTTATGAGAGTCCTCAAAAAAGAACTACTCAGCTGAACCTGGTCAACATACAAAAATACAAGAGATAATAATAAATTATTGTTTGAAGCTACCAAAAATTGGATGGCTTATGTACCAATCAGAAACAACAAGCAATAGATAACTGAAACCAATATTTTTCAGACTGTGATTGGTAGAACTGTAGAATTCCCAGGAAAACCCCTGTTGGGAAATAGACTGACTTGTAGGCTCTACGCTTTCCTCATCACCCCCTTCAGCCAGGAAAGCTCCATCCTTATCTCTTATAATTACAGTCCTACAAAGAATTTCTTTAAAAGGAAGAGGGGAGGGGAGGGAAAGGAGGAGGAGAAGAAGAGGAGGAAAAAGATTTAAAAAGGGAGTTCTGGTGCTATTTGTCTTACAAACTCCAGACAAGATGATCTCTAAGTTTCTTTCTATCATTAGCTTTCTATGATGATATCTCTAGATATCAAAAAAAAATTAAGATAATTTCAAATGAGAAATGGTAGTGAGAATTAGGAATGTTTGATCCAAAGGTGTAAAACACAACCAGATACTGTAACAAGGCTAGAGTTGTCTAATAATGAGGTGATTTATATTGTAAGGAGGTGAGCTTACTTCCCATCCACCCCCCCCAACTCCCTGCTTACCATCTTCCCACACTGAAAATGGTTTTGGTATAAATTCTATTTTTTATATTTAATTCAAGACCCACTTTTAAATTTTTGCCAGTACTGTTATTTAGTCAATATTTCCTTTACATTAGACTACTTTTTCATTAGACTATACGCACAATTTCTAAAATGTTATTCAACTGTAGGCTAACTAAAATTACCACATTTGTCAAAACACTGGACTAGATAACCCTTCCAACTCTGTGGTCAAACAGTCTTCAAAATATATTAGCTTATTCAACATCTCATTCACTCCAAAAGTCTGAGTCACTCTCTTCACTTCTTTCAAGGTCTTGCTGATGTCTTCTTCTTCCCTTAAACCTTCTCTTGTTCTCTATATTGACAAATCCCTATAGATGAAACACTCAGATTCCTTAACAATAAAAAATAACATTTATTGAACAGTAACTATATGCTAGGTCCCATAAAAGTGCTTTACATAAAGCCTAGATACTATATTTTTTTAAGCAAAATATAAGGAAACATTTATACTAGCCTAGTGTCATGGGTTTCTTTAGTTCCCATGCCTGGTACCTTTCAGCTCTTAATCATATAATTACAAAGAATATTTCATTACTTAATGCTCTAAATGAGATGCCTGCAAAGATCCCTATTTTGGAAAAATGTCAACTGCATCTTGCCAAAAACTCGTCATGTGGCAGCCTCCTAACAAGAAAAGGAAAAAGTTCCCAGCTTAGCCTTTTCAGATTGAAATTAATTGTGAGAATTCAACTCTTTCTGAGTCTCTGGGCCCTTATGGCTTCCCCCTGAGAGTTAGTTATAAATGATTTTGCACTTTCTGTGATGAGTAATGTGGTAAAAAAAAAAAAAAAATTCACAGCATGGAGGGGGAATAGAACACTGAAATATGGCTTAACCTTACTACTCCAAGTTCCAGGGGCCCTTGCAGTGATACTGGTCTGGCTCCTCCCACTCCAAAAATTATTGATATTCTCTGTGTCCACCATTTCTTAGGCTTGGCCACTCACCTGAGCTTAATTTTGTTATTTTCACATGCCTATACCACTGAGAGGCTATTAAAATTCCCTTTATAAAACATCTCCTCAGCCAAATAAGTCTAAAATCTTATCTGCCTCTCTCACTTAAACATTGCCTTCCCATATCCCAGCTAATAAGACATTCATTTTGCATTCATTAATTCAACACACATTTATCAGCTCGTTTGTGTACCATACTTTGTATGAGATTGTTTGGGGGATGTCAGTGAATAAAATGCTCTAACTAAGCTAAAATATATAGAACCAACAATTAAAATAGACGATAGATCAGTCCACCTAGCACATCCAATCACTGAAATAGTAGTATCGTGAAGACAGAAATTGTATTCTACATATTATATTCCGAGTGACTAAAAATGTGCCTGGCCCATGATAACAGTTAATAAAATATTTTTTAAATAAATAGATGTTGTGAAAATTCAGTGAAAAAAGAAGCTATTTTGGCTGGGGATATCAGAGATTTCTGAGAATTGCTAATTGAAATAGACCTTCAGAGATAGAAAATAAAAGAGAAACTTAAAAAAGAGAAAATAAAATTTATAAAGTGACTTTTTACTTATAAAAGTAATATAAGCTTATCTTGAAACAACTAGACACATAAGACTGTTTTTAATGTTTAAATTATTCATAAATATAACCACCAAGAAGTCTAGATGAATATGGCAGGAAAAGGGTTCACTGACATTCTCTCTCTCAATACCTAATACATGTCTCCCCAAATCTTTATTTTTAAATATATTTTATTTTCAAATTTTTATTGTAAAAATCAATTAAAACGTAAAAGATACCAGTAGCATCCAGGCCTGTGAGGTGGTAAAGAAGAGAAAAAATTCTAATTCCCACATCCTGTGATACCTAAGTCCCAGCCCCAGGAAAGTTAACGAACACCATCCTAATATTTCTCATGAATATCTCCAATTTGATGAGCAGTAAATTGTGGAAGAGTATTCTTATTTTCCTCCTTCAGATTTAAACAGTGTTGAGGGAATTAATATAAAGGATTGATGGAAAGTGAGGGTGAAACTGAGTTAATTTCCTTTTCCAGAAAAATTGTTCAAGTTTCCATGAAGAAATGGGGAAACAATTTCAGTTTCAAGAGTATATTCTAAGACTTTATTTATTTATTTGTCAGAGAGAGAGAGAGAGAGAGAGAGCACAAGCAGGGGGAGTGGCAGGCAGAAGGAGAAGCAAGCTCCCTGCTGAGCAAGGAGCCTGATGTGGGGCTTGATCCCAGGACGCTGGGGTTATGACCTGAGCCAAAGGCAGACGCTCAACTGACTAGGCCACCCAAGCTTCCCAAGAGTATATCTAAGTAAAATCCGAGTATGAGCAACTCCCTTAGCCTCAGCTTCCAATCTTCTGTCACACCTAAGGCAATTCAATTTCAAAATATTGGTTCTACCACTACTCCAATAAGACAAATATATATAAGAAGTCATGGAAAATTCATTCGTATTCTATCAAAGAACCAGAAGACTAACTAGAACTTCTCACACTAAGCGTAAGCAAAATTAAAAAAATAAAATATATCATGGCAAGTATGCAAACATGCTCTAGTAAAATATTAAAAGAATGGAAAGTGGTGTGCAAAGAAGAGTTGAAGAACCCCATCTGGAAGGAAAGATGCTCTACAGAACAAAGGAAAATTCCCCACAAATGCTCCCCCTACTTAAAATTTTAGTAAGAATAAAACAAAAATTCAGATGCCAAATGATAAAAGAGTAAATTAAGATCCAAGATACCATTGTTATAAAACTAAGTAAATTACATACAAAAGAAATCAGACACAGCTGCAAAATGAATTATTGACATGAAACAGGCTTAATATAATTGTAACAAAAGAATAAAGAACAAAATCAAAACAATTACAAGATAATCAATATGGAGGACAAAGATGACCTAACTTAAAGATAACCAGTACCCCTACAAAAATAGTCAACTATAAAAACACAGTAAAAACAGAAACTATCCTTAAAATGAAGAGCTCTATCTGTATAATAAAAAAGTACACCATACTAAAATAAAAATTGATCCACAAGTATCAAAACCCAGGTGTTAATGTATGTGTGTATATATGCACCTAAATTATATAATAAATAAAATATTATGTAATACATATATTTTCTATATTTTTTCTTCTATAAGGCAAAAAGTCAACCTGGTCTAATAGTGCTCCTCAGGAAAACCCACTGGCAGAAGATAACAAAAAGATATGCACAAAGTTCTAAGAGAAACAAAATATGACCAAAGAATACTATCTCCTACCAAATCATCCAGAGACATTTTCTTTAACATGACAGAATTCAGGGAGTACAAAACCTAAAAATTCTTCTTGAAAAAAACTACTGCAAAATTAAATCCAACCAATGAAGACATGAATTGAGAATCCGAACCCAGTAAGACTAATGCACCATCCAAAGTCAGAAGATACACAAAGTTCTGGGGGAAGTGAATTTAATACACACTTACTGATTGACCGACTTCACTCAGGTGAAGAACAAATTAGCAATCTTAGATATTATCATTTAACTTACTTTTGTAACTGTCAAGATATCATTTGACTTGTCCCTCATGAGTACATGTCTCCATTCTGCTATCAAATTTTATTTCCCCAAAAATATAACTAGCCATACAGAATCAATTCCTCTGTAAAGCCCTAATTTTTTAAACTCCCGTGATATTGTTTACCTGATTCATTTCTGCTTAAAAGGCTCTCTTCTATATTTCCAGACATTTTCTCTTTACTACCATTATAGACAATTCAGTAATTATTTCAAGAGCTTGAAATTTCTTCATACATTTTTACACAATAAATTTTCTTCAAGGAATTTATATTAAAAAATAAAGATATAGGCAAATATATATGCCTAATATAATATTTACAATAGCAAAATTTTATAAGCAATGTAAATGCCTCCAAATAAAGAAATTAAATTACTGCATACAAAAGTAATATTTATATTTTTAAAATCATAATAGCAGAATATGAGTACAATAGAACACATAGAAAAATAAGTGTACAAAAAATGAGGGTATACATACATATGATAAGATTCAGAATGGATAAAATATATGTACAAGAATATAAATGATAATGGTAGGAAATACTCTAATTTTCTCCGGGTTGCAGTTTTAAAAAAATAATTTTATTATTTTTACTAAAACAATAATTATGATGATGAAAATCTAAGGTATATTGTAAACATAAATTATAGAAAAAACAGTCACCTAAACTCCACTATTCCAACATATTATCATTAACATTAGATGAACATGATTCCAGATATTTCATGTATATATGACTTTGTATATGGTTACAAAATATATGTAACAAAAATGATTATAATATAGATCTACCTTTAAAATTAAATGTAATAAGTATATTCATACTTGAATTTAACAGAAAAAAATAGGCAATTAGAACTATTCGACTATAGAAAACAGGTATTTTTACTCCAAGAAATGGTATCTCTTAAAAGGGAAAGTATGAAAGATCTCTAAGAAGCCACAGTCAGGGCACTAGGTGGCTCAGTTGGTTAACCATCTGACTCTTCATTTCAGCTCAGGTCATGATCTCAAGGTTGTGAGATCAAGCCCTGCTTAAGATTCTCTCTCTCCCTCTCCATCCAAACAACCAGTCAAATGCACCTTCTCTCTGAAGAAGAAGGAGAAGGAGAAGGAGAAGGAGAAGGAGAAGGAGAAGGAGAAGGAGAAGAAGAAGAAGAAGAAGAAGAAGAAGAAGAAGAAGAAGAGGAAGAAGCAGCAGCAGCAGCAACAGCAGCTACAGTCCTTTTTTTTCCCCCACCATGTTTAATTTTGGATAGTGTCATCTGGGTTTCTATGATTAAAAAGTCAGAATTCATACCCTTATATTTTATTCTCTCCCTGCACATTCAAGTTTTTTGTTAGTTTTATTGTTTCATATTGTCAAGGAGTGCAGCATTTCTGTTCTAATTTGCAATCACAATTTTCAGTTACTTAGTCTTCATTCTACATGTTCACCACTTGTCCTTTAACCAGAGCTTCTCTACAGACAATTTCATTATTTTGATTCATCATTTCATGGGCTACATTTTTTTCCCAACAGGCACCCACAAATCTTGACTCCTTGCATTCTTATACACTTGAGATGATGAGATTGTTTGAGTGTATCCCCAAAGAACAACTTGACTGGCTATTAATTTGCCTTAACTGAGTTGCACTACGGTGACCTAAAATCTATCTTCTTCTCCTCTCCCTAAAATTTTTATTCATAGCTAAGCCTTTTCACATATTAATTTCAGAATTTATCAAGGAATTTAGTTCTCTGGATTCTGCCTTTGAGCCTTAAGAAGTGTGTTTGTGTTGGGGTAGGGAAGAAGGGTATTTTAGGGTCTGGGAATACAGTAGTAACTGAGATCAACAAGGTCCCTTTTGTCAGAGCATATGCATGGTGAATAAGAAAATGAAAAGGACAAAAATAAAAACACAGCTTAGACTGGCAGGTTCTGTGATTGCAACAATCCATGGCTTTGTCTGAAGCAGGAATTAGGAGATCTGGTTTCTAGCATTAACTTACTGTTCATCCATGAGAAACACTTTCTCTGGGCCTTGGTTTATCGCTAAATTGAACATATTAAACTAGGTTATATCAGAGATCATTTCATTATCCCCAAAATTTCCACCCATAACTTATTCATGTGACTCTCTTTTTTCTGCCTACACATCCACCTCTTTCTATAGCAAGGCTTGCCAGCCCACTGAAGCTCATTGACAGCTCTCCATTCAGGGCAATATGTGATGTCAGTTCCATTCATCATGCACTCATCATGTACTGTTTCTTCTCAACCAGACATAAGTTCCCAAAAGAAGAGATCAGGTCTTATATTTTATATCCTCCATAATGCTGAGCATATTGCCCAGCACTTCCAATGAAATACAAATTGAATCCCTAGAAACAGTGCCTGCATAGAAGTATAGATCAGCAGAGAAAATTGGTGTATCAGTCCTTGGTGAGAAAACATAGCTTTTATGCCTGTCTTTATTGTGAACTGTTATACCACTCCGGTTCAGTTCCCTTTTACAAGGTGGAGGGTCATTACTACTAATGAACATTTAGATTGCAAATATTAGAAACATGATAGTCATCAAATATTAATTATATTTTATAAGTGTTAAAGGTCTACAACTGAACCCTAGTCTCAACTGTTCATGGACCTTGGAGTCTAGTTTCTTTCCTTGAAGAATAAGGAAATAGGACTATAGATAGTCTCTAAAGTGCATGGTTCAAACTCAAATACCTAGGTAGTACACATGAATAAAGTAGGCAAGTTTTATTGCAAAGATATCTTGTTATATTTTTTCTAATACAAATTAAATATTTTCTCTGTGTTCCCATAAATAATGTATGTTCTCCCATTTTTCTTGAAAATTAAGACCCTCCCAAGTTCATCATTAATTTTCCCACTTTGGTAAAAAAAAAAAAAAAAGTAAGAAATGTGCTATTTTCTTTTTAACTCTAATAGAAAAAAAAAAGGCACATGCAAAATAATAAACATCACCACTTGGCCTCAATGTTGGCAAGACCAAACTAAAGATGGAGGCAAACAGAGGCTCCTTTCCAACCCATCCAAAAGGAGCAGCTGCTCCTTACTTCTAGAGAAATGTTTCCTGTTCTAATTTGTTTTTGCAAGAGAGGCTAGAAATCTGTATTTTTGCACAGCTCTCCCAATTTTAAAACATTATCAACTGCTTCAAATATGTTAAGATATTGTACACTGGATAAAGGTCATCAAAAGGAACAAATTTCCAGTTAGAAGATCATTACTAGGGGTACAATGTACAACACGATAACCACAGTACGGTACCATATACCAACAATGCTATATGGCATATTTGAAAATTGCTAAGAAAATAGATCCTGGAAGTTCTCAGCAAAAGGAAGAAAACATTTTTTGTAACTATATGAGGCAGTAGATATTAACTAAACTTATTGTGGTCATCATTTTCAGATACATGTTTACATCTAATCATTATATGCCACACACCTTAAACTTATACAGTGTTGTATGTCAATTATATCTCAAACTGGAAGAAAATAACCATACAAACCAAACCAAAATGTCTATCAATATGTAGCCGACAGAGTGCAAGTTTGTAATTTCTTTTCTAAAATTTTTCCAACTCTAACATGCAGTGAATTTCTTTACTCAAGATTGAAGTAGAGGAGGAGTGTTATCCAGGGTTCTTCTGAAATTTGCATCCTCGCATAGCATGGTACTATGCAATTGAGCCTGAGCCCTCATTGAAGAAATGTGCTGTGCGCAAAGCATTGTGCTGGATGCAGTGGAGGGATTTGAAGATGACTCATGAGGTTTGTACCCCTCTCCAAAGATTGTGCCTTTGAACTTTATTATACAAGTAGGATGCAGTCAGATTTCTGATTTTTAATGATAACATATACCCTAGTGGTTTATTGCAAACAAAGCACTTTTACATCCCGTGTCTCACAGGATGCTCATATCAACTGAGAATTACAGAAGCTTAAATGAGTATTCCCATCACACAGATCAGCAAACAGTTTAGCAAATGATAAGGTACTCATCTAAGGTCACAGAGCTAGTAACTAAGAGAGTTGGGACTCAAAATCATGCCTTCTGACTCACAATTCTTTGATTTGTTCTTTTTCTAATACACCACATCGGTTCACCCTAATCCACTTAATTGAGATAGGCAGCTAGAGTCAGGGCTACAGTCCACTTCCATGGAGAGTGAAAAGTGCATATGCCAGTTTATATGGGACTTCAGTTTATAACCTTATTCACTTATATCTCATGCCCAAACCACCAAGGATATTGGCCTTTCATACTACAGTTATAAACCTCAGATCCATAGCAACTTTTCCAACATCCTCATGCCATCAGTAAGTCTTTAGTCCAGAATTACTGCAATCTCTTTTTTTTTAAGAAATCATCTTTCTTATGGGTCTGGTGCAGTGACCAGGTCTTAGACCACAATAATCACTCAAGATATGATTATTACTGATTGGAAAGTGTTACCAACTTCTGCTTCCATCCAGAATGGAGTAACAGAGCCTGGATTTACTCCTTCGCCTGAACTAAAACACTTGACAAATACGTGAAAAGAATGGTTTTCAAGTCACTGAATATTAAGCAATAAAGAACAATAATCCTCAAGAAATGGAAAATAAACGTTAGCCCTATAATTCCCCTGCTTATTGCCTTGAAGAGTTTCTAGACCATGTCATAGGCAAGGCAGGCAGAACCCAGGACGCTTCCTGATTTAGGAAACTTAGTGGAGAAATTCGCAGACCAAGGTGCCTAGAGTTCATAGGTCAGAGAATTGGAAAGGAGAAAGCTAGAGAGAGGGAATCTCAGAGCTAGGCAAATGGCCCTCCTCAATTATTCAGCAGAGTACTGATTAGCACATGGGTGTGATGAAATTGTGGAAGGCCAGGGAGCCACCTGAAAGGCTTTCACCAAGGGCCGTGAATAGAGTCATTCTGGAAAAGAACTCATAATTCATGGAAAAGACTGGAAAAGCTCACAATTTATGAGGCATTGAGTAGATAACTCAGAAGAGTTATGCTTCCATAGTGGGGAATAATAAGCCCTAGATTAAAAGTTGCTCTGGTCTCACCTGACAAATCTCAACAGTAAGACTCAAAGGTATCAAACTGTTTCCAAGTAACTTAACAGTCTCCTAAAACAAAGCTCAAGAATATTTATAGGAATACAAAAAATATTTAGCACTTAAAGTAAAACTCACAGTGTCTATCATCTGATCAAAAATCACCAGACATGGAAATAAGCAGAACATGACCCATAATGCAGAGAAAAATCAACCAATCAAAATCAACCCAGTATTGACCCAGATGTTAGAATTAGCAGACCAGAATGTTGAACCATTATAACCATATTCTATATAGGCACAAAGCTAGAGGAAATTTGATGTTAATTAGTAATGTGGAAAAATGTTTAAAAGACTAAAATCACACTTCTTGAAATGAAAACTACAATACTTGAGATATAAAATAAACTGGGATTAATGGCAGATTAGGCATTGCGGAAGAAAATATTATTAAACTTGTATTTGATAGCAATGATTCAAAATGAACCACAGAAAAAAAGACACAAAAACAAAACAAAATTTGAGGTGGCCTAACATCCATGTGCTGAGGGTTCCTGGAAGGGGGATGGGATGGAGGAGACAGAAAAGAATTTTGAAAAATGGCCAAAATATATCTAAAATTTTATTAAAGCTATAAACCCACTATATTAATTGGCAAAGGCTGCCATAACAAAGTTCCACAAACTAGGCAGCTTAAACACCAGAAATTTAGGGCTCGGGGGAAGAAGGCAGAAGAGTGGGGGACCCTGTTTCATCTGGTCCTTTGAATTCAGCTAGATATCTCCCTAATCATTCTGAACACCTGTGATTTCAACTGGAGATCTAAGAAAAGAATTGCTGCAATTCTACAAATAGAAAATTGACCACTTTTTGCAAGGTAGGAGGTGTGGAGAAGTGAATCTGAGGGGATATATCGGAAGATAAACTGTGGGGGGAGGGAGCCTCCATAAGCCAGCTACCAGAAAGTGATACAGCAGCAGAGAGCAAAATTGGAACTTTTAGAAATCTGCTTCTGTGAGGGTCATCCCTGCCTGAAAGGTGGTCAGGTGGTGAAGTGGGGCAAAATCCTAGGTGGGACAGTGTGGCCTCAGGATTGTCAGGGTCACAGAAAGAATAGGGGTGCCTGAGTGTGGAAGACTTCCTAAGCACTGGAGTAGGGAAGCCAGCTGTAAACAGTGAGCCCAGGAGTGGACTCAGCTTGGTGTTGCCATAAACCGCACATCACAGCAGGATCAGGCAACCCACCCTCGGAGCAGGGGTCCAAGAAGCAGCAAAAACGCTGTGAGAACCTGCTTCTTCTCCCAGAAGGCAGCCTGGGTGTGTGCATGATCGGGGCAACCACTCCCGAGAAGGAGCCCAGAAAGCAGTGAGGCTGCAGTGAGACCTCCCTCACTCCCCTGGGAGGATTGGTGTGGGTGTGCAATACAGGAGTCTGCAGAGTTGGGTGCACACAAAAGTGAGTAACTCTTTTTCCATGAGGGTGCACTGAAGAGTGGGGGTCATAATTCTACAGTTCCTGGGCTGGAGATCGGGGTACCACCATTTTTATTTTTTTATTCATCCTCTAAAGCTGTGTGAAAAGCCTTCAGGGAACAAAAGCCACATAGAGTAACCCAAAGCAGCTTACACTGAGCCCACCCCCCTGGCAAGGGGCGGTACAACTCCACCCAGGCATAGACACCGGAGAATCAGCAGAACTGGCGCCTCCCCCAGAAGACCAGCAGGAACATCAGGTTAATACCAAGTTTATGGATCACAGAGAACTGAAAAAAATCTTGCACTAGGGGAAAATAGTATATAGAATTTGAGGGTTTTTTCTCATGAGTCTTTAGTCTTTCAGTTTATAGTTTTCTGGGTTTTTTTCCCTTTCTTTCCTTTTCAGATAGCTTATTTTATCAACTCTTTTTTTAAATCTTTTTTAAATTTTCATTTTTACATTTACATTTCATAGATATAGTCTTTATTTTTGGCTTCATTTCACTGTATTCAATTTTATTTTTGAATGTAGATATAGATGATATAGATGATATAGATATAGATATAGATATAGATATAGATATAGATATAGATATAGATACACACACACACACATTTTTCTTTCTTTACAATTTTGGGATCAAGTGTCTTCTAACAAAGAGACCAAAATACACCCAGGACCAAGTGTATCACCCTGTTCTGTCTACCTGTTTGATTATTTTCTCTTTTTTTTTCTTTTTTGGTTTTCTGATCTCTTCTGATTTACGTAGTGTATATTTCACTGGGGTCATGGTTGATATTTTAATTTTTTATTTTTTTATTTCTTTTCTGTTCTCTCATTCATTTATTCTTCTCTGGACAAAATGACCAGAAGGAAAAATTTCAGACAAAAGAATAAGAGGCATTACTCACTGCCAGAGACTTAATAAATATGGATATTGGTAAAATGTAAAGCTAGAATTCAGAACAACAATTATAAAGATACTAACTGGGCTTGAAAAAAAAACATAGAAGACACCAGAGAATCCCTTTCTGGAGAAATAAAAGACCTAAGATCTAATCAGGTTGAAATCAGAAAGGGTATTGCTGAGGTGCAATCAACAACAGAGGCTCTTACTGCTAGGATAAATGAGGCGGAAGAGAGAATAAGTGATATAGAAGATAAAATTATGGAGAATAAAGAAACTGAGACAAAGAGAGATAAACAATTACTGGACAATGAGGGGAGAATTCAAGGGATCAGCAATACCATAAGGTGGAATAATATTAGAATTATTAGAGTCCTAGAGGGAGAGGAAAGAGAGAGAGAGAGGGTGGCAGAAGGTATATTTGAGCAAATTATAGGTGAGAACTTCCCTAATCTGGGGAAGGAAGTAGGCATTCAAGTCCAGGAGGCACAGAGAACCCCCATCAAAATAAATAAAATTAGATCAACATCACAACATATAAGAGTGAAGCATGTAAATCTCAGAGATAAAGATAAAATCCTGAAAACAGCTCGAGGCAAGAGGTCTTTACCCTACAAGGGTAGGAACATTAGACTGGCAACAGACCTATCCACAGAGACCTGGCAGGCCAGAAATGGCTGACATCATATGTTCAGCGTACTAAATGAGAAAAACACGCAGCCAAGAATACTTTATCCAGTAAGGCTGTCATTCAGAATGGAAGAAGAGATAAAGAACTTCCAGGACAAACAGAAACTAAAAGAATTTGTGATCACTAAACCAGCCCTGCAAGAAATATTAAACGGGATCCTCTAAGCGAAGAGAGAGCCTAAAAGCAACATAGACCAGAAAGGAACAGAGACAATACACAGAAACAATAATTTTACAAGTAATATGATGGCACTAAATTCCTATCTTTCAACAGATACTCTGAATGTAAATGAGCCAAATGCTCCAATCAAAAGACACAGGGTATCGAATTGGATAAAAAAGCAAGACTTATTGATATGCTGTCTATAAGAGACTGATTTTAGACCCAAAGACACCACCAGACTGAAAGTGAGGACGTGGAGAAATATTTATCATGTCAATGGACATCAAAAGAAAGCCAGGGTAGCAATCCTTATATCAGACAAATTAGAATTTAAACCAAAGACTGTAGTAAGGGATGAAGGAGGACACTATACCATACTTAAAGGGTCTATCCAACAAGAAAATCAAACAATTATAAACATTTATGCTCCTAACTTGGGAGCAGCCAAATATATAAGCCAATTAATAACCAAATTGAAGAAATACATTGACAATAACACAATAGTAGCAGGGGACTTTAACACCCACCTCACTGAAATGGACAGATCATCTAAGCAGAAGATCAACAAGGAAATAAAGGTTTGAATGACACACTGGACCAGATGGACTTCACAGATATATTCAGAACATTCCATCCTAAAGCAACAGAATACACATTCTTCTCTAGTGCACATGGAACATTCTCCAGAATAGATCACATACTAGGTCACAGATCAGGTCTCAACTGGTACCAAAAGATTTTAAGACCACAATGCTTTGAAACCAGAACTCAATCACAAGAGGAAAGTTGGAAAGAATTCAAATATATGGAGGCTAAAGAGCATCCTACTGAAGAATGAATGGGTCAATCAGGAAGTTAAAGAAGAATTTTTAAAATTCATGGAAACAAATGAAAATGAAAACACAACTGTCCAAAATCTTTGGGATGCAGCAAAGGTGGTCCTAAGAGGAAAGTATACAGCAACATGAGCCTTTCTCAAGAAACAAGAAAGGTCTCAAATACACAACCTAACCCTACACCTAAAGGAGCTGGAAAAAGAACAGCAAATAAAGCCTAAACTCAGCAGGAGAAGAGAAATAATAAAGATCAGAGCAGAAATCAATGAAATAGAAACCAAAAGAACAGTAGAACAGATCAACAAAACTAGGAGCTGCTTCATTGAAAGAATTAATAAGCCTGGCTAGGGGTTTATTGATCTTATCAAAAAGAAAAGAGAAAGGACCCAAATAAAAAGAATCATGAATTAAAGAGGAGAGATCACAACCAACACCAAAGAAATACAAACAATTATAAGAACATATTATAAGTAACTCTATGCCAACAAATTAGACAATCTGGAAAAAACTGATGCATTCCTAGAAATGTATAAACTACCAAAACTGAACTGGGAAGAAATAGAAAACCTGAACAGACCCATAACCAGCACAGAAATTGAAGCAGTAATCAAAAATCTCCCAACAAACAAGAGCCCAGGGCCAGATGGCATCCCAAGGGAATTCTACCAAACATTTAAAGAAGAATTAATACCTATTCTACTGAAGCTGTTTCAAAAAAAATAGAAATGGAAGGAAAACTTCCAAACTTGTTCTATAAGGCCAGCATTACCTTGATCCCAAAACCAGACAAAGACCCCATCAAAAAGGAGAATTACAGACCAATATCCCTGATGAACATGGATGCAAAAATTTTCACCAAAATACTAGGCCATAGGATCTAACAGTACATTAAAAAGATTATTCACTACAACCAAGTGGGCTTTATTCCTGGGCTACAAGTTTGGTTCAACATTCACAAATCAATCAACATGATACATCACAGTAATAAAAGAAAGGACAAGAACCATATGATCCTCTCAATTGATGCAGAAAAGGCATTTGACAAAATACAGCATCCGTTCTTGATTAAAACTCTTCAGAGTGTAGGGATAGAGCGAACATACCTCAATTTCATAAAAAGCCATATGAAAAGCCAACAGCAAATAACATTTTCAATGGGGAAAAACTGAGAGTTTTCCCCCTAATGTCAGGAACACTACAGGGATGCCCACTCTCACCACTGCTGTTCAACATCATACTAGAAGTCCTAGCCTCAGCAATCAGACAACAAAAAGAAATAAAAGGCATTCAAATCGGCAAAGAAGAAGTCAAACTCTCACTCTTTCACTCATATCATCAGATGACATGATACTTTATGTGGAAAACCCAAAAGATTCCACCGCAAAATTGCTAGAACTCACACAGGAATTCAGCAACATGGCAGGATATAAAATCAATGCACAGAAATCAGTTGTATCTATACACTAACAATGAGACAGAAGAAAGAGAAATTAAGGAATCGAACCCATTTACAATTGTACCAAAACCCATAAGATACCTAGGAATAAACCTAACCAAAGAGGTAAAGAATCTGTACTCTAAAAACTAGAGAACACTTTGAAATAAATTGAAGAAGACACAAAGAAATGGAAAAACATTCCATGCTCATGGATTGGAAGAATAAATATTGTTAAAATGTCTATGCTTCCCAGGGCAATCTACACATTCAATGCAATCCCTATCAAAATACCATCATTTTATTTCACAGAGCTGAAACAAATAATCCTAAAATTTGTATGGAACCAGAAAAGACCCTGAACAGCCAGAGGAATGCTGAAAAAGAAAACCAAAGCTGGTGGCATCACAATGCCAGACTTCAAGCTCTATTACAAAGCTGTAATCATCAAGACAGTATGGTACTGGCACAAAAACAGACACATAGATCAATGGAACAGCATAGAGAGCCCAGAAATGGACCCTTAACTCTATGGCCAACTAATCTTTGACAAAGCAGAAAAGAATGTCCAATGGAAAAAAGATGGTCTCTTCAACAAATAGTATTGGGAAAATTGGACAACCACATGCAGAAGAATGAAACTGGACTGTTTCCTTACACCATACATAAAGATAAACTCAAAATGATGAAAGACCGAAATGTGAGACAGGAATCCACCTAAATCCTTGAGGAGAACACAGGCAGCAACCTCTTCAACCTCAGCCACAGCAACTTCTTACTAGACATGTCTCCAAGGGCAAGGGAAACAAAAGCAAAAATGAACTCTTGGGCTTCACCAAGATGAAAATCTTCTGCACAGCAAAGGAAACAGTCAACAAAACCAAAAGACAACTGATAGAATGGGAGAAGATATTTGCAAATGACATATCAGACAAAGGGCTAGTATCCAAGATCTTTTAAAGAACTTACCAAACTCACCCAAAAAAACAAATAATCCAGTCAAGAAATGGGCTGAAGACATGAAAAGACATTTCCTCAAAGATATACAAATAGCCAACAGACACATGAAAAAATGCTCCACATCCCTTGGCATCAGGGAAATACAAATCAAAACCACAATGAGATACCACCTCACACTGGTCAGAATGGTTAAAATTAACAAGTCAGGAAACAACCTATGTTGGAGAGGATGCGGAGAAAGGGGAACCCTCCTACACTGTTGGTGGGAATGCAAGCTGGTGCAGCCACTCTGAAAACAGTATGACAGTACCTCAAAAAGTTGAAAATAGAGCTACCCTATGACCCAGCAATTGCACTCCTGGGTATTTATCCCAAAGATACAAATGTAGTGATCCAAAGGGGCATCTGCACCCCAATGTTTATAGCAGCAATGTCCATAATAGCCAAACTATGGAAAGAGCCCAGATGTGCACTGACAGATGAATGGATAAAGAAGATGTGGTATGTATATACAATGGAATGTCATGCAGCCATAAGAAAGGATGAAATCTTTTCATTTACATTGATGTGGATGGAACTGGAGGGTATTGTGCTGAGTGAAATAGGTCAATCAGAGAAACACAATCATATAGTTTCACTCCTATGTGGAATTTAAGAAACAGGACAGAGGATCATGGGGAGGGAGGGAAAACTGAATGGAAGTCATCAGTGAGGGTGACAAACCATGAGAGACTCTTAACTATAGGAAACAAACTGAAGGTTGCTGGAGGAGAGGTGGGTGGGGAGATGGGGTAACTGGGTGATGGGCATTAAGGAGGGCACATGATGTAACGAGCATTGGGTGCTATATATACAACTGATGAATTACTGAACTCTACATCTGAAACTAATGATGTTGTCTAATTGGATTTAAATTTAAAAGAAAGAAATTAGGGGTGCCTGGGTGGTTTAATTGGTTAAGCATCCAACTCTTGGTTTTGGCTCAGATTGTGATCTCAGAGTTGTGAGACTGAGCCCTGAGTCGGGCTCCACGCTCAGCATTGGGTCTGCTTAAGACTCTCTCTCCCTCTGCCCCACCCTGCCGTACATGCTCTCTCTCTCTAAAATGAATAAATAAATCTTAAAAAAAAAAAAAAAACAAATTTATTATCTCACAGATCTGAAGTCTAAATGTCTGAAATCAAGTCACTGGCAGGATTAATTCTTTCTGAGAGCTGTGAGGAAGAATCTGTTCCATGCCTCTCTCCTAGCTTCTAGTGTTTGTTGCCAATCTTTGCCATTTCTTGGCTTGTAGAAGCATTACCTCAATCTCTGCCTTCATCTTCACATGAAATTTTCCCTGTGTATGTATATCTGTGTCCAAATTTCCCGCATTTATAGGACACTAGTCATATTATTAGGGCCTACCCTCAGAACATCAACAGCAAATAACAACATTTACAACAACCTTATTTCCAATGAAAGTCATATTCTGATGTACTGGGAGTTAGGACTTAACAAATTAACATAAATTTAATTAGCCTATTAATTTTGGAAGTATTCAATTCAACCTATAACACCCACAGTCCCCAGGAAGTTCAACAAACCCTAAGTACAAAAAAAAATTAAGAAAACTACACTAAGGCATATCAGAATCAAATTGCCCAAAACAATGATAAAAAGAAAAGTCTTAAAAGCAGCCAAAAGAAAAAAGAAACATCACATACACAGAAACAGAAGTAAGGACAATAGCAGATTTTTCCCCCAGAAGCAATGAAAGCAAGTTTAAAGTGATGGGGGGGAAAATGGCCAATCTAGAATTTTAATCCCAGCAAAAAGATCTTTTTAAAAATGGAGATAAAATAAAGACTTTTCCAGACACACAAAACCTGAAGGAATTTATTATCAACAGACCTGCCCTACAAGACATGTTAAAAGAAGTCTTTCACACAAGAGAACAGTAATAGCAAATGGGAAAATGGGTCAATACTAAACACTACAGAGCCCTGGAAATAGTGATTATGTAGATAAATATCGGAGATGTTATTATTTAAATCTCTTTAAAAGATAGTTGATTTTGCAAACAAAAATAATTGTGGAGCTTATAACAAGGAAAAGTCAAATATGACAACATTAGCACAAAGCCTGAGGGGAGAAATGGAAGCATACTATGGTAAGCTTCTTATACCGTATATGAAGTAACACAATCTCACCGGAAGGTAGACTAAGGATAAGTTTAAGATGTATACTATAATCCCTAAGCAACCTCTAAAATAATGAAGAGGTATGGCTTACAAACCAATGAAGATATAAAAAATAATTAACCCAAAAGAAGATTTAAAAAAAAAAAAAACAGGGGAAGGAGAACAAATAACAGATGCGACAAATCAAATAACAAAGTGTATTTAAACCTGACCAGATCAATATTCATATTAAGCATAAAAAGTCTAAATTCCTAATTAAAAGGCAGCAATTATCAGGTCGGATTAAAAAAAAAAAAAAAGCATGACCTACTATATGCTGCCTACAAGAAACCTTCTTAAATATGAAGACATAGATGGGTTAAAAGTAAAAGAATGGATAAAGATATATCCCACCAATATGAATCAAAAGAAACCTGGAATGGTTACTAATAACAGGCAAAATATATTCTAGAGCAAAAAATATGTGCAGGGACAAAGAGGATCACTTCAAAATGATAGAGGGGTGGATTCATTAAAAGAACATAACAATCCTAAATGTTTATGCATTTAGTAACAGAACTTCAAAGTGCATGAAACAAAAACAGATAGAACTGCAAGAAGAAAGACAGAAATTCACAATTACAGTCAGAGATGTCAGTACCTTTTTGTAGATGTGCACACATACCAAAATGTATTCAATTGTACACTTTAAATACGTGCAGCTTATTCAATGTCAGTTGTACCTCAATGAAGAGATTTTAAACAAAAGTTTTACTGCAACAAATCCATTTATAACCACACTCTGTAGGGGCCCATTTTAAGCGGGATCAACTATATGTACAGAGATTATTTCAAAAACAAGATATGGAAAGTTTACAAAAGTCATGCATCAAGTCTGCAGTAATGCTGGGCTGAAAAACATCTAATCTCTGCTCCACAGCTGCCTTGGACATTAGTTACTGTCCATTCCTCTTTTTACCATCAAAGCTTCCCAAAGGAAGCTCTGAATAACACTACGTCTGTAGGGGTTTAGTAAGTGTTACAGAATTTTAAGAAAGTTCTGTGATCAAAAATGATGGAAAACTTTAAACAAAAACTGTATTCTTTACTACAGAACTTTCCCAACCTTTTCATATGCCAGTGTGCATTTTAATTTTAACTCTGTAAGGCCATCATATGTATACAGCATTTTCCAAAAGTATTTGATCACAGAGTCCTGGTTTTCAAAGACCTTTTCCCAGGAGAAGTATTGCATGTAGCATTCCAGAGGCATTTTTTGAGAGCATTTCCAGCTCCTCCCTGTCCTCCAGCTCCCTGGATGGTGCTAAATGAGGGGAGATCAAAGATAGACATAAAATACGGGGGATCATATGCATATAGGTTGTTCCCAATAGTTCAAGCAAAGCATGAGAATTCTGAAGCCAAAAATAAGCTGCTTTTGCATTTTCCATTGTTTCATTTTTCCAGGACACCAACATGAAAGATCTCTTCTCAGCATGATGATACTCCCCTTCATGAACACAGATAATCAATCAGTAGTTGACTATGCTCAAAACAGAGTGACAGACTCCGCAGAAGAACAAAGAATGCCCATTAGGGGAGCAAGAGAAAGGAGGGGCTTGGGAACCATCTCTGTTAAGAGAAGCAATCCCCACCACCAACAGCTCCATCTCCAGGGGCCCCATTTATTACCATAACCTCTCATTTCAAACATGGAGTTCACAGTCTGGGTATCTCCATCCATCTTTCGGTTGACAAACAGCATCATAAATCTTCCTTTCACCTCTCAAAAGAGCTACAGCTGAGCTAGAGCACCCCTCCCCCAGCCTCTCCCCGCCTCCTGCCTCTTCAACCTGGGCACCATTCTTCTTTAGGCGTCAAACAAAACCAAGCTGTTCCACCCAGCAGTAATAGAGCCTGACCTTCTAAAAGAGCTGGGGGCTCAGCCACAGGAGAGAAGCCAGCTGGGAAGAGTGAACAATATGGTGGGCAGAAGCAAGCACATGAATATTCAAACATGTTCAGGGGCACAGAGAACCACTTACCCCAAAGGGAAGCCTGACTACCCACTCCCACTCCATAAAGAGCTAAGAGGACCAGCCAGATAACAGTGAGCCTTTTGGATTTCCAATGTTAATCAGACAGAACCCTACTGGTCAGAGGTTGCTCAGATTCAAGAATGGAGAGCGAGCATCACCACCAGCACTCTACCTCTGCCCCAATTCCTTCTCCCAGGGCTTTTCTGAAGATTAGAATTTGAACCGCACTGTCCACATAGTCTCAGGGGTCACCCTATTCCAATCCTGTAAATGACAAAATTCATGCTTACAGAACAAACTCTTCCAAATACCTAACCCTCTTCCCTTCACATCCATTATACATTCCACTAGATGGACTATAGGCATCTAACCTTAGGGTCAGAGGGCCCTCTGAATTTCTAGGTAAAAAAAAAAAAAAAAAAGCTTCAGAAAGACGTGCATGCTTCCCAGAAGAGGTTCCATGGTTTTCATTACATAATCAAGGGAATAGATAATGAATATTAAAAATCATTGCCCACAACAGGGAGTAATTCAGTTCCCAAAGCAGAAGGAATGGCAGAAAGAAGTTGGACTCAAATATCAGCTACCAGTTATAGAGACAGAGGGAAAAACAAATAAATGAAGTATTTGGAGGAGGGGGCACTGGGAGGACTGTCCTGAGGGAAACTAGGAGATGGGGGATACTGGTTTTGTATACTTGCATCTAATCTTCTAGCTTGCTGTCCTTAATCTAGTCTACCATATTCCTTATCCCTTTTCTCTTTAATTCTACTTTATTTATATTCAATTAAATAACATATAGTGTATCATTAATTTCAGAGGTAGAGTTTAGTGATTCATCAGTTGCATGTAACACCCAGTGCTCATTACATCACATGCCCTCCTTAAAGCCCATCACCCAGTTAGCCCTTCCTCCCACCGACCTCCCCTCCAGCAACTCCTGGTTTATTTCCTAGAATTAAGAGTCTCTTATGGTTTGTCTCTCCCTCTGATTTCACCTTATTTTATTTTTCCCTCCCTTCCCATATGATCCTCTGTTTTGTTTCTTGAATTCCATATGTGAGTGAAATCATATAATTGTCTTTCTCTAATCGACTTATCTCGCTCAGCATAATACCCTTCAGTTCCAACCACATCAATGTAAATTGTAAGTATTTATCCTTTCCGATGGCTGAGTAATATTCCATTACGTGTATGTATATGTACACACACACACACACACACACACACACATATCTTTTCCCATTCATCTGTTGATGGACATCTGGGCTCTTTCCATAGTTTGGCTTTTGTGGACATTGCTGCTATAACATTGGGGTGCAGGTTCCCCTTCAAATCACTATGTTTGTATCCTTTGGGTAAATACCTAGTAGTACAATTGCTGGGTGATAGAGTAGCTCCTTTTTTCATTCATCCCCCATAATCGAAATATATCTGTACCATATCCCTTGGTCACTGGCTTAGAGTTCTTTTGAAAATTTGTCCACACTAAAGCATTAATGACTTACTGAGATTTTTCTTAACATGAGTCTTCCCTGCCTTAAACAAGTGAATAATATCAGACAAGATGGCAGTCTGGCTCTGGAGCCATTTGGGCGGCAGAAAAAGCCTTTCAGGTATGCTCACAGATGGAGTTAATTTCTGAAGTGAGAGCAAAGAGTGAAAATAACGCCCAAAGTTATCTTTGAAAAGCCCATAAATCTCTCACAAGTAGAATACAGTAAACACGATCTTTTATATCAGCACTGGACGGCTATATATAGAGACAGCAGCCATGCTATACGTAAAAATTCAAATCTTGAAACACTGGCATATCACTCAATGTGACAAAAATGTTCCCAATAAAAGACACTGCAGAAATCAAGACCAACTGAGCCCATCTTTCAGGTCTCCCATCTTGTGTCTACTCTGGAGCTTTCCATCCTGGGAGGGAATGGTAGGCAGAAAGGCCTTTATAATTTAAATTTTTTTCTCATGCATGCCTCTGTTGTTACTGTTTGGATTATTCCGTTTTGGAAAGGCACAGTTCTGATTAAGATGTGTCCCTGCTACAATTCCACATTGATAAGTGGGTTATGGGTTTGTGCTCACAGGACTCGCTTGTTTTTAAAAGTCACCTTCATGATCTGCCTCGATGGGTCTTTAGAGGAGAGAATTTGTCAGTCTTCTTTTACTCCCTAGTTTCTTGGAGAAGTCACTGAATCTGGAGGTATCTGGACTTGGAGCGCCTAAGGAAAAGAAAGGGTGTTGGACGATAGGAGACTTGAGGTCACATCCCAGTTCTGCTGAGACTCGTAAGGGACACGTGGGGCAGCCTCACCCTCTCGACACATAACATCTCTAGCCACACAAGGAGGAGATTAATGCTGAAGGACCCTGCTTTTCTTTCCAGTTCTGAAACTCTGTGCTTCTGGCCCAGCTCTGCCACTGGCTGGATAACCGTGGCCGCCAGTTTCCCTTACCTGGGCTCAAATTCTAAGTCCTCCTCTTCTAGCTATGTGACTTCCTGCTCTATTTAACCTCTTCTATGATTCAAATTCCTCCAAGATAGAGGAGACAGAATACAGGTCCGACTTCACAGAATTATATAAGATTAACCCATGGAAAGAACACAAGCAGCGCATGAACAAAGTGAGTTACAGAAGCCAGTGTTAGGATAAAATGAAAGAGTTGGGCCAGCTGACCCCTAAGTCTCTCGCTCCACACTTCCCCAGGTCTACTGCCCATTTTCTGGTCAATCATGTTTGTCGACTGTAGATCAGCATCAAATGTCATTGATAATCAATTACGTGCCCAGACTAATATCTAAGGGAAATTGTTAATAGTGTCAGGGGCAGCAAGGAAACTTTTGCCTTGAACTAGAATACCCCAGTCAAAAGCTCAGGATGGCAATCTCATCTAATGGGTACAGCTCCACCGCAAAGAATTGGAAGTCTGGATTCTGGTCACTGCCCATCACAAAGTGTGACCTGGATATCTCACTCTGGTTAGTCCTTACCTATATACAACTTTCCATGCAATGCTGCATGAGGGGCACGGATGAATCCCAGGTTGGGGAGCTATGAAATTTTTCTGACCCCAGCTCTCTATTTCAGAAATATCTCTGACCCCAGCCCATTTTACAGCAGTCCACAGAGTGCACGGTGTGGGATTTGCCATGTTCGTGAGGTTATCACAAATCTCTGTGATGCACTTTGCTTGATCCTTGTGTCAACCCTGCAAGGGAAGCAGCGCAACCAGTATCCCCATCACAGATGGCCCAAGGATGTGATCACACAGGTTACAGAGCAAACGAGTGCAGCGGCAAAAAGACAAACTCCATTCTCGTCATTCTAAATTTAGTTCTTTGTTTTCCCAGCCACCAAACACAAAGGATCCCCCCCTACCCCCAGCCTTCAGTCCAAAATACCTCAGGGTCTCTATGGTGACTGGAAAATGCCCAATAACCCAAGTCATGGGGTCACTCGTTCCTGACATCCTCAGCTCTTGCCTGATCCCTGACCTCTGCTCATTCTGCATCATATCTCTGGGAATAATGTTCTGTCCACACACCCCCACCACCACCTGCCTTCTACCCCATAAAAGAAAACGAGTTGAACGATTGCCTTTGGCTGACCAGTTGTCCAGCTCCTGAAAGGTCACCCACCCTCTCTGTTCCACCTCCCTCTGCCCCAGCAGGAGAGAGCCCTGAGGACTGCTCCGCAGCCTCCGCAATGCGTCGGTCCTCGCTCGCCTTCTCCCAGTCCACGCATCCCTGGGAGCAGCAGTGCGGAGCACTCCCGGCTGCCCAGACCGAAGGGTATAAGGCTGCCAGGCAGGGCTAGGGGTGGCAAATGGGGGGGGGGGGGGCCACTCGGCCCCAACGACAACCCCCCAACCTCCCTATCCGCAGCCACCCAACCCACGCGTCCCCTCCCACGCACGTGCGTGGCTGTCTCGGCGCTGCTGTGGGGCTGCTCACTAGCCCTCCGCCCCACGCGTGGAGAGCCAGCCCCTCCCCCTTCCTGGATGGAAACTGGACTCCTGGCAATGAGGCTGGGTTGGAAATGTATCTATGCTGCAAGAAACCTAAATTTACAGAGAGAAAATTGATTCAATGCAGAAAAGGTGTGCATTAAATGAAGCCAGTTCTAGTTAAAACTGCGTAGCTGCAGGTTTGACGTCAACCACCTCAGCCTCCGCTTTCCCTTCAGTGCAAACTCTCTGCAATCCATCATGCCCTCTCCTCCCACCCAGGGACGTGATATCTTCGTGTTTTCCTCCTCTCCCTTTATCAAAGACTGCTTTCAGAAAAGACATCTCCTAGCTGTCCTTTCCGGCAGAGCGAGAATGTCAGTCACTGTGTTTGCTCTGCTCTGGATATTTCCACATCTTTCCTCATCTCTCACTGTAGAATGGAAGGTGGTCATTTTGGGGGTGGGGGGTGGAGGCATGCGATGAGGTGTGGGTGAATGACGAGGGACCAGAGAAGGAAGTATGGGGTCCTGTGTGACTTGAAAGAAAATACTTCACTTCTCTGAGCCTCCACACTCTCTTCTGACCAGTGGGCATGATAAGATCAGATAGACTATCTTACAGGGTTGTTTCATTCAAGGAGAATTTGTTAACAAGATCCAGTGATTAGAATTCTGGGCTTAAGTCACTCATACCTGAGTTTAAATACTAGCTCTAGCTGTGTGACCTAAAGCAAATTACCTACTCTAAGGCCCAGCTCGTCCATCAGTCATTCTAGGGCAATTAAATTTTAGATGCTTCACAGGGTTGAGAGAACAAAAAAAAAAAAAAAAAAAAAGACAATGGAGCCTGTTTAATGTGGTAGTTAAAAGTATGGGCTCTATATTCAGATTATGTGGGTTTAAGACCAGCTCTGCTATTCACTAGCTGCGTGATCTTGGAAAAGTCACTTACCCTCTCTGTGCTTTTCTTTATCATCTATAAAATGCTACAGCATGTATTGCAATTGAGAATTATGAGAATTCAGCGATTTAATATATATGTGAAGTATTTACAATAGTACTTGCCACTGGCACATAATAAGCATTAGTAAGTATTAACTATTATCAGTGTTATTTAAGTAAAGCACTTGGTACCATTCCTGACCCATAATAAGTACTCAATAAATGATTCTCTTTACTATAATATCCAAATACAAAACAATCTCATCCTTGTAGTGTTATCTTTCTGCCCCTGCCACCTGCCGTGTGAGAAGGACTCTGGTCCTTAAAAATGAAAGGGACAGGGTGGGACTGAGGCATACTTAAGACCTTTAGGGTCACCTGGGTGGCTCTGTCGGTTAAGCATTTGCCTTCAGCTCAAGTCATAATCCCAGAGTCCTGGGATCAAGACCCACGTCACTGAACAGGGAGCCTGCTTCTCCCTCTCCCTCTGCCTGCCACTCCCCCTGCTTGTGCTCACTCTCTGTCAAATAAATAAATAAAATCTTTAAAAAAAAAAAAGACTTCTAGTGACTTGCAGGGCAGTGCTTAAGGAGTGGTGGGGAGACTCAGTCACATGCACGATATGCTAGGGGTAGAAATAAGGAAGGAGGGGCGCCTGGGTGGCACAGCGGTTAAGCGCCTGCCTTCGGCTCAGGGTGTGATCCCGGCGTTATGGGATCGAGCCCCGCATCAGGCTCCTCCGCTATGAGCCTGCTTCTTCCTCTCCCACTCCCCCTGCTTGTGTTCCCTCTCTCGCTGGCTGTCTCTATCTCTGTTAAATAAATAAATAAAATCTTTAAAAAAAAAAAAAAAGAAAGAAGGAAGGAAGGTGCAAAAAGAGAGACAGAAAGCAAGAGAAGCAGCTTCACTCTCCTACATGAATTCTGCAGCGGGAGCAACCCCCTGCTTACATCTACTTACCATGTAGCAAAGCTCTCAACAGCCAGCCAGAGTTGCTGACCAAAAAACACTTCTATACAATGAGAAGAGATGCCTCTCCAGTCATAGAATCACAATTTTGTGCATTCTCTATCTAATCTCTTACTTACACATGAGGCGCTTGAGACCCAGAGAGGGAAAGGGGCTTACCCAAAATCACACAGCTGATGAGTGGCCATCAGTTCTAAACCGGGATTTCTAAACTCAAATCCAAGATTATATCCACTAGGTCAGGTGCTTAGAGATGGAAATGATGACACAGCGAAGTGACCCAGCAGCTCTAAAACAGGTCTTCTTAGAGGGAAATGGCCAGGAGAGTGGTGTTTGGGATAACCAGGTGTGCCCTGTCCCCTCCATCGGGTGAAGAGAGGTTCCTCTGCGCTTCACCCTCCCTGTGCTGTTCCTCAGCTTCTGCGCTCCAGTGCTCTGCAGACATGCCCTAAAGATTGTCTAACCCATTGAATTATATAATATCTCCATACCATGCTTCCCCGAGGGGCTCCAGATGTCCATGCCATTGGTATAATTGCTGCAGGGCTCACCCAGAAAGGGGGGAGGGGAGCTTCCAACACAGCTACAAGGCAAAGAAAAAGGTTACCCTGTGGCTATCAAAAGATGACCTATCCCCATATTCATGATACCTGCTTTGGCTTCCTCTTATTGGCCAGATGGTCCTGGAGTTAATATATTTCTATCCAATAAAATACCAAAAGAAAGCAGCTCTCACTGCTGCTGCTGTTGACACTCATACAGGCTTTTCTGCAGATGATGTTGGGGAAAGCAGCTTAAAACATTCTGCAGCCATGACTATCAAAATGTTCACATTAGACCTACAGGCAACACTGCCCAGGTTCTCTACAAACCCCACCTTTAGAGCCAAACCACTAGCCCTTACATCAGCTCATTATAAATTCCAAAGAGATATGGTGGAAATTCTCTCTGATCCTTATGTTATGAATGCAGATAAAATCTAATCATTGAAAAAGTGATTGCCAAACATCACTACAGGATTCCATAAGGGTTGCAAAGACAAATAAAATGTAGTTCCTCCTTCCAAGGAGCTTAGAGTTTGGGGACACACAATAGGTACTTATTAAAAATCAAACAAAACTCTAAAATGCATCTGCTTATTAGCCCCTGATGCAGCCTTTGTCAACTTTCCACTAAAATGTCCAGAAGACAGAGGAAGACACAGAAATATTCATCATGAAAAAGGACAGAAAAAAAAAAAACAGAATCTGACAGAAAGATTTACTAATTGTGAGGCAGCTGATGTTGCTAGAAAAAAAAATATACCAGAGCCTCAAGCCACCCAGGTTTCTTCTCAAGAAACCCCAACAAGGATCTCACCACTGTCTGCCCCGCTCAGAGACTCAAGCTAATGACCAAATAGTCACCTTGCTATTACATGGACACAGCCTTCTGAGGAGGCTGGCACACAGCGCTTAGGACACGGTACGTGGTAATTAAATATCTGCAATGACTGAATGAATGAACAAGCCCTTGCCCGACCCACCCATTCTCACACTGCTACTCCTAATGCCCTGAGTGCTACACCCTTTGAGAGACAGCAGTTCTGTGGGCATGAAGCAGGGAGGGCCGGAAATGGTAAACTGCACCCTGGAACATGTCTTTCTTACACGTAAAGTAATTCAATCTAGAAAAGGAAAAAATTATTTCTGGTAGCAATGTATACTGAAAATTGGATTTTACATGTGTTCCATTGATTCAGAGGATCAGGGGGAAAAAGGTAGAAGGACTAGGATGAAATGCTTAGCAGAACAGAGTATCTTAACTTGGAATTTCTCAGTTTGGGCACTGTCAACACTGGGAGCCACATCATTCTTTTCTGAGAGTTCCTTGTGCATCTCAGTATAGTCAGCAGCATCCCTGGCCTTTGTCCACTAGATACCAGTAGCACACACACCCCTCCCCAATTTGCAACAACCAAAAATGTCTCCAGACATTAGCATCTGTCCCTTGGGAGACAACGTCACCATCCGTTGAGAAGCACTGTCATAGATGAATGTTTAAGGAACTACAAATTTTTTGTTGAGCTCTTCACATTACATTGCCCATGAGTTGTAAAGCTGACTGGTCACCACACCAATATGCCTGGACGAGAGCCAGTAGAACACTGCACCCTTGAATACTGACAGACTGAAGTTTTGGAGATACTTGGAAGGATAACTAAGTGTGGGAAACTAGTGTGGACAAGAGTTACAAGCTTTAGGGGGAAAAAATATTGCAGAACAACAAAAGGAAGATTATCCTAAAGACCCCAGAAATGATCCACTGCAAGATACAGAAGAAAATTCCAGAAAACTATTTTGTGGTCTTGCTAGAGAGCACAAAGATCTGTCATCCATGAAATAAGCAGGAAGCCATTAGGACAGACAGGCAATACAGAAAGGTAACAAATACGATATTGTCCGATGAGATAAAAGGATCACATCAAATTCAAATGGATGAAATTTCTTTTAAGATTTAACAAAAACTGAAAACATCATCACAGAATTAAAATACACAGGTGGGGCAGTCAGTAAACAGAACTGATAAAGCAGAAAATCACAACAGTAATGTGAGATGCTATCCCAGACTGCCAAGAGAAAGGGAAAGATAAAAACCACGAGAAAACTGGGAGAAGAGTATAAAAGGTGAATATGCAGATAGTAAGCATTTCTGAAAATGGCATTAGAGCAAAAGAAATAGAAGCAATAATCAAAGATAAAATAAAAATTAAATGTGCTCAGATGGAAAAGACTCATGAATATATACACGCTGAAAATGTCCAGTGGTTTGCAAATCAACTCAATTAAAAGCCACCCTCATATTAAAAAAATAGCATGCATAGAGAGAACAATGCTACATGTATGAAGTGATTTTGAAAAGAAAAAATGGGGTTCTTATGAAGGAACAAAAATCATACTTCTGCTCTGAAATGAGTTAAAACCAAAAATTTATACTCAGCCAATCTATACTTAATAGGCAAGGGCTCAGAAAAAACAAAAAGAGAAACAAAAAAAACCCAAAAAAAACCATGCTATCCACGTTCACTTCCTTTATTTTTTTATTTTTAAAGATTTTATTTTTAAGTCATCTCAGCCCCCAACGTGGGGCTTGAACTGACAACCCCAAATCAGGAGTCCCACAGTCTACCAACTGAGCCAGCCAGGTGTTCCCTGTGTTCCCTTCTTTTAAAAATTCCTTAAAGCAGGACATCTGGATGGCTCAGTCAGTTAAGCACCTGACTTAATTCAGTTCAGGTCGTGATCTCAGGGTTGTGAGATCCAGCCTGGGTCGGGCTCCATACTGCTTAAGATCCTCTCTGTCTCCATCTGGCCCTCCCCCTGCCGCTTGCATATGTGCCGTGTCTCTCTCTCTCTCTCAAAAGAAGAATATAACTAATATTACTGTTCAAAAACACCTAAGAACAAATACCAACATATACTCTACAAAACACAGAAAATAAAACAAGAAATTGTAAAATAGCAGACAATAAAATATCATGCTAGGCATTAAAGCATAAGTTCAAATGAGTTTAACAATTCTCTTAATGACAAAGACTCTCAAAAATGAGTAAACTCTCCCACTCACACAACTAAATTCCACGGTACTGAAAAGAGAGATCTCTGAAACCGAGAAACACACACCCAAAAAAAGTTTAAAAATGAAAGAAATGGAGAAATACAGGATGGGCAACTTAAGAAAAAATTAGGATCACAATATTGTTACCAGAAAAGTAGAGCTCAAAGTTCAAAAAAGAAGTCTTTAAGAAGATAAAGCAAATCATGTTATAAAGGATAAAATGCATAATGAAAAATATTAGATTTCTATGCACCAAGAAATTTCTTTGAAGTAAATTGTTATACAAATATTGAGGAGAAAAATTAGTAGTGAGATAATTAAATACACTTTAAATCTTTGGGAAAATGAACAAAAATTAGGACAAGAAGGATATGAATAATATCAATTAATTATGTTGCTTTAACAAACTGGGTATGGTACAATAAGGAAATGTGGTTTCCTTCTAGCACTCAAGAAAGTCATAAAAAGTTATCATTTATTAAGCCACAATGATGAGCCCAATAAGCTGCAAAAACAGATGTATAGAACACATTCTAGATTATAAAGCAATACAACTAGAAACCAGAGTTTCTGTTTTTAAAATACCAACTTTTTTTTTATGTTATATTAGTCACCATACAGAACATCATTAGTTTCTGATGTAGTGTTCCATGATTCATTGTTCACGTATAACACCCAGTGCTCAGTGCAATACATCCCCTCCTTAATACCCATCACTGGGCTATCCCATCCCCCTACCTCCCTCCCCTCTGAAACCCTCAGTTTGTTTCCCGGAGTCCATAGTCTCTCATGGTTCATCTCCCCCTCTGACTCCCCCCCTTCCTTTTTCCCTTCCTTCTCCTAATGTCCTCCATACTATTCCTTACGTTCCACATGTAAGTGAGACCATATGACAATTGTCTTTCTCTCCTTGACTTATTTCACTTAGCATAATCCCCTCCAGTTCCATCCATGTCGATGCAAATGGTGGGTATTCATCCATTCTGATGGCTGAGTAATATTCCATTTAAAATACCAACTTCTTAGAAATTACTAACATTCTCTTACATAACTTGAATCGAAGTGAAAGTCAAAATCATTACTACACATTATTTCGAAAATAATAAAATTTAATACTTCTGCATATTGAAATATCTGAGATGCAGCAGCCAAATCAGTACATATATTAAACTGTATCACTTCACATGTGTCATTATTCAACAAGAAAGGTAGAAATGAATAGATTAAGCATTGAAGACAAGATGTTTGAAAAAGACCTTAGTTTTAAGGTAAGAAGAATAAATATAAAAGCAAAAACCAATGAATTTGATAAATTGACTTGATAAATTACCCAAGGGACAATTAATTTTTTTTGAAGTACTTCTAGAAGTGACATCTCATTGTAGTTTTGATTGGTATTTCCCTGATGATGAGTGATGGTGAGTGTCTTTTCACGTGTCTGTTGGCCATCTGGATGTTTTCTTTGGAGAAACGTCTGTTCATGTTTTCTGTCCATTTTTTTAAGTGGATTGCAACAACATGGATGGAGGTAGAGAGTATTATGCTAACTGAAAAAAAGTCAAAGAAAGACGAATACCATATGACTTCACTCACATGTGGAATTTAAGAAACAAGTGAGCATAGGGGGGAAAAAGAAAGGCAAACCAACAAACAGACTCTTAACTATGGAGAACAAACTGATGGTTACCAGAGGGGAGGTGGGGGGGGGTATGGGTGAAACAGTTGATAAGGATTAAGGAGGGCACTTGTGATCAGCACTGGGTGTTGTATGGAAGTATTGAATCACTATATTGTACACTTGAAACTAATATTACACTGTATGTTAACTCACTAGAATGTAAATAAAAACATAAAAAACATTTTTAATAAAAAAAATAAAAATAGTTCTAGAAAATCTGAGACAAAAGCTAAATTATTTTAAATATAAAATATTAGAAATGAGAAAGATTTTCACTATAAACAACACTTTGTGTAACTCAGGCTAATAAATTTTTTAAATCTCATTAAAATAGATTGTATTCTAGGAAAAAATCTATCAACAAAATTCACTCAAAAAGAGTGACTATTTAAAAATGTGACTTTTAAAAACTTTCCAGTAGCAAAGGAAGAAACTAAAATAAAAATTTGAACTTCATTTTGCATTACATGCCAAAAATAATTTGCAATGGGTTTAAGAATGAAACTTAAAATGTAATTCTTGAGAAGCAAATGTTTCTTAACTTGAAATTGTATCAACCCTCATACACATAAAAAAACATCTATGTAAAGAAAAAAATCTGCAGATTCGACTACACTGAATTAGAATTTCAGTATGAATTACATCTTTAATATTAAGAGGCAAATGTAAAACCTAAAGACAGTACCTTCAACACATAACCAAAAAAAACAAAAACAAAAACATGATACCCTTAATATAAACAAAAATAAGAAAGGGACAATAATTAACACATATAAAATGTAAAAAAAGAAAAAATGTTCAATCTCTCTGGCATGCAATAAGCAAATTAAATAAAAATAAGATCAATTTGCTTCTACGAATCTTTTAAATGATCATTCCCAGGTTTAATAAAAGTGAAGAGAGACAGATGCTCTCTACAAAAAAATGGATATTTAACTTTTTAAGTCCTTTCTGGAAAGCAATTTGGCCATTTATATCAAAAGCCTGAAAATAGGGGCACCTGGTTGGCTCAGTTGGTTAAGCGTCTGCCTTCAGCTCAGATCATGCGATCGAGTACCACATAGGGCTCCCTGCTCAGCTGGGAGTCTCCTTCTCCCTCTCCCTCTCCCTCTGTGCCCCCCCCACACAAATAAATAAATATAATCTTTAAAAAAAAAAGTCAGAAAATATACATATCCTTTGAGCCAATGATTCTACTTGTAGGAATTTATCCTAATGAAATGGGTATACAAGAAAATTTATTTAGAGAAATGTTCATGTTACTACTATTTATTACATAAAATATTATTTATCTTGTAAATGTCCAATGATAAAGAATAATGTGATATGTCTGAATGATGGAATAGTATACAAGCACAAATTATATAGAGTACTAGATGTCATTTTAAAAGTTTTATTACAGCTTAAGTTTTGTTTTTTTTGTTGCTTTTTTTTAAGATTTTATTTAATTATTTGAGAGAGAGATAACAAGAGAACACGAGTGGGTGTCAGGGAGAGGGAGAAGCAGGCTCCCCAACAAGCAGGGAACCCGACACAGGGCTCGATCCCAGGACCCTGGGATCATGATCTGAGCCGAAGGCAGGTGCTTAACTGACTGAACCACCCCTTTTGTTGTTTTGTTTTGTTTTTTTAATTAGGCTCCATGCCCAATGTAGACCCCAATACGGGGCTTGAACTCACAACCCTGAGACTGAAACCTGAGCTAAGATCAAGAGTCAGACATTTAACTGACTGAGCCACTCGGGCACCACCCCAGCTTGTCTCTAAAGGTCATTTTTTTTTTTTAAAGAAAAGAGCATCACAATTCCAGATGGACATCATAATCATCGCCAAACATGTTACACATTCAGATTCCCAGGCCTCACTCAGGCCTCAATCAGTCCAAGTGTGGACCCAGGAATCCGTATTTTCAACATGCTCCACGTATAAAGATCTGTACATAAAAGTGTATAAAACATATTTATTTCTGGGTAGAAAGAATATAGATAATTTTCATTTGTCCTTGATGTACATGTTTTGCATTTTCTATAATGAATACATGTATTACATTCATCAATTTAAAAATTCTAAGTTTAATGTAAATTAACCACACAAGGTGGTTTGTGGTCAGATAAAGAAGCCCTAAGGACCATGTTTCTGAGAGTTTGTAGGGAAAAAAAAAAAAAATTAAGGCAGAGAACATGAACTGGTAGTCCGCAACTTACATCTGAATCCTAGGCCTCTGTAATCCAGACGGTGTTTTAATATTTTAAAAGTGATTGTCAACATTTAAAAATTGGGAAATTTCCCATAATAAATACTGACTTTCATCTTCTCTTGAGAAAAATAAGATCTGGCCACACTGGCCCCAGATGGCAGTAACTGATTATAATAGACCCGCTCCTCCATAGATGGGCACGAGCTCTTGAGTTTACAACTGCCCCCACCACCCCCTGATGTCCTCCTAA
Source organism: Ursus arctos (assembly GCF_023065955.2). NCBI lineage: Eukaryota > Metazoa > Chordata > Mammalia > Carnivora > Ursidae > Ursus > Ursus arctos. The sequence continues at coordinate 42,005,680 of NW_026622819.1, read as the reverse complement.
CACTGAAGTCAAAGCCAATTGCCTATACAAGCACACTATCTCTGTTGTTTTTTTACATTTTGAACCAAACTGTTTTACCTTCCCTGCCTGGTCCCTGTAGGTATTTGAGTCTGAGATCCTGTGATTAAGCAAACACCTAGTCGACGTGAAAACTGGGAGGGGGTGGTATATGCTGCTACTAGGGCTTTCCATCTCCAAGTCGAACCCTGACTGCACATTGGAATCACCTGGGGCTTTTCAGAATCCCAAGGTCCAGACCAATTACATCAGCACCTCTGGGGTAGGAGCCGGACATCCATGGGTTTAGAACTCCCCTGGTGATTCCAACATGTGGCCAACGTTGGGTGCCAGTAGAGGAAACTCAGACACATTTGAGGGTGAGAAAGGAGATGATCCTTGGGGGGTGCTGAGCGGTAGCAAGGAGTTTGGAGACACCTTGGATTCAAAATCTTGCTCTTTCACATCCTATCTTAACTTGCAAGCTTACTTCTCTGGGCCTCTGTGTTTTCATCTACAAAAGGAGAGTGAGAGTCCCTTCCTAGGAGGGTTGTTCTGAAGGTTACATGGGATGACTCACCTATGCAAGTTCAGCATAGTGTTTGGCTTATAGTGACAGCTCCATAAATACAAGCAATTTTGAGCATTATTACTCAGATCGTACCCGGTACAAGGCAGGGATGAAGGAGGGAGAGGAGGACAGGAGTTGCTCATGATAGCTAGGCACTTCTGTATACTTCATAACATTTTGTCCCTACAACAAACCTACCAGGAAAGTACCAGAAAGGGGTAAAGTGAGATGATGGAGATAGAAGCATTTTCTGAGCCACAGAGAACTCTCCTGCCACAAGATATCTTGAATGTCATCATCACTGGCCTCCTTTAACTACCAGGCCTGGTGACAAGGCTTTGCTAATATTCCATCAGTGACATTCCCTGCCTCCCCTCTTCTGCCCTGACACGTCCCCCGATCCACCTCCATTTCTCACTCGTCTAAAAAGTAAATATACAAAATTAAAGCAAATGCTTCTTGACTTCCCCATCCTGATGGCAAAGCAGAAGGCAGATATGATGAATGAGCACAGACAACAGCCCCAGGGCTGGTAGAAGGAGAGCCCATCACCCCAAACAGATTGCAGCTGAAAGCAGTGCCAGGAAGTCTCAGGCAGGTGGGCTCCCACCAGGAGGACACCTATGCCCTCCCTGCCTTCATTCTCTCCCCTGGCCCTTGCTCACTCCTACCTCCCACATCAGGTTGTCTCAGCTAAGGTGGACTTGGACGTTGGACTGCCAGCGCTGGGAAGGCCCCAGGCTCTATAGCCAGCGCTGCTGTTGACCTCGGGCAAGTCACTTCCTTTCCAGTGCCTTCCTCTGTTTCCCCATCTGTTAAGTGGGAACAGTAATCCCACCTACCTCTTCTGGGTTTTAGGAGGACTGTAGGTGAATGAAAGAAAATGCATGAAAATCCATCCTTCAGGATAAAGAAATTGAGGCCCGAGGAAGACGGCAGTACCAATGTCACACGTGCACAGCGCTCTTCTACAACATGGATACCTTCACGGCCCCTTAACAGCAGCCTTGCCTTTGGACTTGAGGCTTCATGGTAGAATTTGGGTATCTGCAGATGTCAGGGAAAGCAGTTTGGGGCTGAAGGCCTTTGGAGGTCTCTGAAATCCCTACACATCACTCACCCCCAATTTGCCTATGCCAGGACAGGAGTCATAACATGTCATTAATTCACTTCCCAGCTATAATCCTCCATGTGAGTGCAGCTTACATTTTCAAAGCCCTCTCCTAAAGGGCGTCTTATTGTGGTAGTTGCCAGACCCCCCAGAGAAACACAAGGCATGGATCCTTGTTCCCTTTGACAGCTGAGGGTGAACATGCTTGGCATGATGATGCAACGGTCGAATGAAGTCAAATTACAAAGCGCTTAGCAGAGTCATGATGCCAGATCAGGGCTCCCTGAGCGGCGGTGCGGGTCTAGGTGGCCTGAAGCACCATTAGACCCAGTCTCCAGAAACTACAAATGACCCCTACCCCTTGCCCTGACTTCAAACATCCCATGACATGTTCTCCACACTAACAATCTTACTCCAGGCTGATCATACCACTCTCATACCACCTGAAAACCCTTCAGTAGCCCCCCATTTGCCCACAAGTCCAAACAATTTAAAGTGGCTTTACTGAGTGCTGATGGTAAGGCCGCTGTCTCTCTCCGTCAGCCCCAAACCCTACTCTCCAAACTCTCTCTGGTCCAGCCATGATGCTCTCCTCCCAGCTCTCCCAGTATCTTGGGCCCCCTCTGTTTCTGGGCCTTTGCACATGCTGTGCCCAACCTGGAACACTCCCACACCCTAACTGCCCCCCACACACACACTGACCTCAACCTTTGACTCTTCCCTCAACACTTATTCATTCCGCAGCTCTCAGCTGAAATGTTACGTCCTCCAGGAGCCTTTCCTGACTGGAGGCTAGGACAGGAACTTCTGCTACGTGCTCCCAGAGCAACTTCTCTCTCCCTTCAGAGCATACGCCACATTGTGCTGCAATTGCTTGTTTATTTGTTTGATCCACTAGAAAATTAAGTCATGTGTGGAGACAGATGATACTGAATCCCAGGAACCTAAGAAAAGAGAGGGAAGGAAGGACAGATAGAAGGAGAAAAGGCAGGAAAGGGAAAAGAAACTGCCTTCCGTATCCAAGGCTTTCCCTATTCAGGCCTTTGCTTTGTCTTTATTCTTCATCTGACCTCTGGGAAGAAATGAAGGATAAGGAACCATCCCCAACAAACCGAAATAGAGGAGCATTGTTAAAAAGAGAAGTTAAATCAAAGATTTATTCTTTAAGAAAATCAATATCTGTAAAAAATGTACCCGTGGAAATTAAGAAAAATTCAGAATCAAGATTCAGAATGTCCCTCTGAACAAAGGGTTCCTTCTGAGAAAGATCCCGGCAACAGGCAATTCCTCACAGAGAGAGAAACAGAGGAGCCCAATGTCCTGGCTGAGATACTAACAAATGATCTCAACTAACATAACATAATAAAAAAATTATTAAAAAAAAAAAACCAAATCATCTCAGGGACGAAGTATAATAACCCCCTTCTTCTTTGTGTCTCATGGCAATCAATAGAGCTCCCACCTGTAATTAGGAATCTACGTGTCCATCTCCACCTGCTAGACCATGAGCAACTGAAATGAGGACCCAGGCCTGAACTGTGTGTCCCCCTCAGGACTCAGTACACTGCCTGGCACACAGTAGCTGCCCAAGAAATGTTTTCTGCATGGGGTGCCTGGGTGGCTCAGTCAGTTGAACATCCAACTCTTGGTTTTGGCTCAGGTCATGATCTCAGGGTCATGAGGTTGAGCCCCACATCGTGCTCAGCATGGTGTCTGCTTGAGATTCTCTCTCTACGTCTCCCTCTGTCCCTCACCCATTCACTCTCTAATAAATAAATAAAATCTTTAACAAATGTTTTCTGCATGAATGAATGAATGACTTTTACTCTTACTCCTCTTTGAGTAAGCTACCTAAATCATTCATTCTTTCAGTGCATATTTACTATCCCTATACAGGTAACAAGACGAGTGATTCCTGGATGCCTGGGTGGCTCAATTGGTTAAGCGTCTGCCTTCGGTTCAGGTCATGATCCCAGGATCCTGGGATCAAATACCATATCAGACTCCCTGCCTGGTGGGGAATCTGCTTCTCCCTTGCCCCTCCCCTCCCCACTCATGTGTGTTCCCGCTCTCTTTTTCACACAAAAATAAATAAAATCTTTAAAAAAAAAAAAAAAAGACAAGTGATTCCTCACCTGATGGACTTTGCAATCTCTTGGAGAAGGCAGATATTAAGCACATAATTCCAAGTGTGCTAAGAGGAAAGAGACATTCATTGTGTACTGGGAGCCTTCTAGACGGATGAGTTAAAGCTGAGAGCTCAGAAAGCTGGATGGGGTGTAGCCATGCAAAGGAATGGGATGTGGGACAGAAAGTTCAAGGAAACAGGAAAAGTCTACTAGAAGGCCCCAGATGGAAAAACGCAGCCACAGAGGACAGATTTTCCAAGCCTGAAAGCCAACGAGCGCAGTGTGGTGTAGCCGTCTTCACACACACCCTAGTAGGGGAGCTCTTTCTTCCAGTAAAATCCTCTGTGGAAGCCATTAATGTAAAACATAAAAGGAGAGCTACTCTGGTTGAAGCCACTGCTGCGTTTGCCAAGGAAGGCAAGTATGTTAGCCCAGGGCTTCTCAACTTCAACACACATACAAGTCACCCAGGGATCTTGTTAAAAGGCTGATTCTGACTCAGGAGGCCTGGAGTGCGGCCCAAGATTCTGCATGTCTACCAGCCCCCAGGTGATGCCGAAGCTGCTGGTCCACCAACATCGCTATGAGCAGCAAGATGCTAACCACTAATCAGGCAGTTAACCAGACCTCGAGAACACAGGGATGGCCAGACGACCTCTCCAGAACTAAAGGCAGGCCTGTGTGGGTGTGTTTACTGATACATGGGATGGGACTGTAGGTGAAGTTGAGACATGGTGAGCCAGGGGCCTGCGTGTGCTATTGCGATTGAGGTGGTCCATGTACATATGCTCACACCTACTTCCATCCGAGTGTGTGCATTTCTTTGAGCAGTGTGTATGTGCATCTGTGTGCACACCTCAACAAATGCTCACAACCCCAACAAGACTGATGGGCACTAAAAATAGTTCCTGGGAGTGACAGCAGCATAATCCGGATTTAGAAGAAAATAAATTATTTGATCTGTCACTCTGATGTCAGCAGGTCACTGACAATCTACCCAATTCTTGCCCTGTTTTTTTAGTGCCACTGACAAAAGAGAAGAAGAGATCCTTGGAGCAGGGCTTCGACTTCTTGGAAAGGAATGAGGTCAAAGAATTGTCTCCCCACCCAAGTCTTGGTTCAGAGGCCTCGCTGTACTCCATGGGTGCCCCAAATGGCACATAATTGTAGGTGTCTGTGCCTGGAGAGCAGAGGGGTAGGCCCACCTCAGGATTTCAGGACAACATGAAGGGCCCCTGCCCAAAGCTATCGCCCCCCCCCACCTGCTACGAGGCCTGAACCCACACTATTGGAATCTAATGTGCTCTTGTAATCCAGTGATTTCCAGCCTAAAGGATTTTCAGTCTTCTGTACGGGATAATACTTTAAGCTTTTATCATGTAATTCTTTGGGGAGTTTGTAGACCAGTAAGTGAAAGCAAGGCCTCTGGAATGAGACTTCGATGTGAGCCACTAGTTTTATAAAACCACCTGACGAACAAAGGTGACCTTTGGTTGTGCTAATAAAAGTAGAGGGTACAAATTAAGAGAGATGATGACCCCAAAGATTTCCATATATTCAGAGTCCACAGAGCGGCCAGAGTGATTTTCATCGCTGTTAGAAGACCAAAGTCCTTCCAGCAACCTGAGAAGTCCTTCACAGCACGGCCCCAGCCACCCCTCCAGCCCCTAGCTCCCACTGTCCTCGCCCTCACCAACTAAGCTCCATCCACGCTGACTTCCTTTCAGCTCCTGCCACATGCCCAGCACCTTGTCCTCCTCAGAACCTTTGCACATGCTCTTTCCTCTCCTCTCCCTCTTCACCTAGCCAGCCCCTGCTCACCCGGCAAGTCTCAACCAAATGCTACTTCCTTACCAGACTTTTCTGTGACTCCACAATTCCTCAGGCAACACATCTGAGTGTCGTCTTCTGCTCCACTGTAGTAGTAGCAGTAATGACAGTAAACATTTTCTCAGCATTTAAAATGTGCCACGCTTGGGTGCGTGGGTGACTCAGTTGGCTAAGCATCTGCCTTTGGCTGGGGTCATGATCCCAGGGTCCTGGGATTGAGTTCCACATCGGGCTCCTTGCTTAGCAGGGAGCCTGCTTCTCCCTCTGCCTCTCTCTCTGTCTCTCATGAATAGACAAATAAAATATTTTTTAAAAATGTGCCACCCTTGAGTCTAAGCACTTTTCATTTATTAAGTCCTACTAATAACCCTAATGAAGTAGTTACTATTATTATTTTCCCCCATTCAACAGATGGAAACTGTGGACCAGAAAGGTGGAAAAACTTGCCCAGTGCCACCAAATGGTAAGTAGTGGAGCTCAAGTTCAAACCAACGCAATCTAACCCCAGAATTCTTGGCTCAATGGTTTTTCCCACCATACTCCAGAAGACAGGAAGCAGGTCCTATGGACCTCTCCATTACCAGCACCTGGCACGATGCCTGGCACATGGCAGGCACTTAGTAAATATTTGTTGAATGAGTAATTGAATGAGTAGATTAGGGTGGGGCCCAAGGAATTATAAGAAATCTACAAATTATATCACAAGAGAAATGGATACGGTTGAGAGGACGCTGAGCTGAGAAAAAGATGCAGGGCCAACCTAAAATTGAGAGGGAAACCGATTTCTTCTGAGAGGCTACAGAAGACAGAGCCAGAAATAACTGGTAGAAAAGAAAACAACAACAAAAACACAGAAAGAATATAGACGGCTTCCTTTAGGTAGTCAAGCAAAGGCTGGGTAAGTGTTTGATAGGATGGTTCCTGGAGAGCCCGGTGCTCCAGATGGGGATCCAAACCGGAGGTCCCACTGTGTCCCTCCAACCCTGATATTCTAAGGGCCCACCCACCCCCTTCTTACCCTTCATTCCCAGAGGCTCCAAAGAGAGCATTTCAGCAGGAAAGTAAATCCATCATGGTTGTCATAATTTGCTCCGGAGAATAAAAAGCTGACTGGAGTTCTAACAAATACAATCCAAAATACGATCCAAAAGGGAGAAGACCTCCACCCTGCTGTGCCGTGACAAGAGCCTGGCAGCCCAGTGAGGGAGGAAAGCCGGTGAAACAAGGAAGTCCTCTGCTCACCTCCCCTCCAACCTCCGCCTCAGCCCCCTGGGCCAAGCCCACTGCTGCAGCTGCCCTGCCCCTCCCAGAACAAGTGCCACTCAGAGTGACAGAAGGGACTCTGGGCGTTCCTCCCAGAGCTAGAACAGTGTTCTTTTGCATTTAACTGAATAAGCAGAAGGATACTTCTACTAGGTGCCCTTTGAGAGCCTTCCCCATTTATATTTTGATTTTATGAATTGAATTAGATTGAATCGCTGCATGTCGGAACTAGGAGGGAACTTAAATACTATTCCATCCTATCCCTTTGCTTTATAGGGAAGGAAACTCGGACACAGAGAGGGGTGGTAGCTTGTCTGAGGCTGCACAGTAAATTGGTACCAGATTGGAACTCAACCTGTCGCTGCCCAACCTCTTATTTAAACCTTATTTTTTGAAAATTTTCCAAGACTGCTTTCTCAGAGTTGGTGCTCTCTGAGTTCACACAAGCCCTGTGTGCCCAGCTTCTCTTGTATCACCCCCACGGAGAGCCTTTAGCATGGCTCTACTTGGTGGAAACTCCACTTGTGGCTAGAAATTAACTTTCAACCCTTAAAAACTTTTTCACAAGGACCAGGTGATTTCTTTCCTGTCATTCAAGCCAGAGACTCTGGAGACAGGAGCAGTACAGAGACCGAAAGGGCATGTGCCCAAATGAACTACCCCTGATACTCTCTGACATTCTGCTGCATGTTTGGAGGCTGGGTCGGTGAACCAGCCCTCCCTCCCACACTGGGGAAAAGGCAGCTCTGGAATGAGTAAGCTGGAAAGAACCTTAAACATCTCTTGATCCTGTGATTCTCCAAAAACTAGTTCCTGAGTCTGCCATGATGAAGTGAAAAAACAGGAGATGTTTAATGATGTTTGTATATATGCACAGACACCTTTTCTGAGAAAGACCATCTATCTTGATACTATGCTCTTCTTTCCTTTATAGTCACTATATATCACTGCTTTTATAAAATGGTGGTGACAGTAGATGGTACATGGTTTGGGGTTTTGTTTTTAATATTCTTACCAGCAAAATGAAAATTGACAACAAAGCTGACAGCCCTGTGTTTGGGTACCCTAATTTTGGGGAAATTTTAGAAATCCAAGAAGTCTGGAAACCACTGATCTATACCAGGCTTCTCTTTTTACAGTTGTGATACCAGAGGGCCCTAGAAAAATAAACTGTTTTGTGTTCTGTGAAAGAAATTCCTAAAATGGAGTCAGACATGTTAAGGGGCCATAGAATAGAGCCAGGAGCCATTGGAAAGTGAGCCTTAAGCACATCCCCCCTTGGATGGAACCTGAACCCAAGGACTGTGGGAAAGACATCCTGGAAAACATCCATGCACTTTGGCCAGAAGGCCAGAACAACTCTTTTCCAACCATTGCATGTGACTATCCAATCATGTCCTAACAGCCCAGCGTTAGCGTAACTAGCACCAATCACATTTTGTTCAAAAAACTTATGTAAATTTCCTCTTTCCTCTTTAAAACCTTAACCTCCTTTGTCTCTTCCAAGTACATTTTTGATTTTGGTCAACTCTGTATCTCCTGGTTTGCAGTCGCCAAGACCCCAAATAAATGCATACATTTATTTTTGTTTTCTCTTGGTCAACAGTTTTCACAGTCTATTACAAACCAAACCCAATCTTGAGCATCCATAAAACTACTCCCACCTCAGCACTACAGTTGCTATGTGATCCTGGGCAAATTGCTTACCTTTCGGCCTCTATTTCCCCATCTAGAAAATGGGCACAATAATTGCCTGCCCTGACTTCTTCCAGGTGGTAGAGGTCAACATATGTGAAAGTGTTTTGAATGTAAGGGATTATTATCATCAGCTCTGTGCAAACAGCTACAAAGTCCAATGCCCACAGGGCAGGCAGGCAGTGGAAACAAGTGAAGGAGGCCAAGTGTGAGTGAACAGGTGGCCACTCAGTCTCAGTGTTGTGAATGTAATGAGGCATGGTGGGGAGTGGGGAAAATTAGCAAGTTTGGCATCTGCAGGAAGGAGAGTAGCTTCCCCAGCTAAGTATTGCTGTGTAGTAATATAAGCTTAGTTTAACCAGATATTCTCATTCTCAAGGGCACTGGGACTTAAATTTTTATGCCCTATTTTTTTATTATGTTATGTGCTGTCTTTTGATTTTTAAATGTTGACCACAAATTCAAACTATTCAGTTGTGAGAGACAAACAAAATAATGTTATATATGGGCTACTTATATGTCAACTTCTGGTCTCAAGGACTCCACATCTCCCCTTTTCTGGAAGCCCTATGGGCAGGTCATATCAGTGAGTGCCAGAGTTCCCTTTATTGCCTGATGGCAAGAACACAGCTCACGACAAACCTGAACGACAGAAATGCACAGCCAAGACTAGCCCCTGAGAATCTGGACACACATTTCGGAATTGGGCAAGAGATAAAGCTGGCTAAGAAAACACTTCATGCATTAGGATGGCACTCTCTGTAAAGGCTCTCCTCTCCAATGCTCTGAATCATTTCCCTGAACTCTCTAACCAATTTGAAACACAACTTCCTCATCCTAAAAATGGAACCAATTATACATGTCTTGTCTACCTAAATAAGATACTGCATATAATTTGAATAAAACAAGTACATGTACAGCAAGATTGTTTTGTCCCCAACAATGAAGATGATGCTGAAAACAAACGGCATGCCAGGCACTGCTGGATATTAGGCATACTAATTAATTTAATCCTCATGGCAATCCAATGAGGTAGATCCTATTACCATTAACATTTTGTAAATTTGAAAACTAAGGCACAAAAAGGTTAAGTAATTGCCCAGGGCTGCACAGCTACATAGTGGCAGAAATGGGAGCCAATCGATTACAACCTTCCTTCCTGCTGAGCCTCAGAATCCATGTCAGTAAACTGATCCAAGAAAGCCTTCCAATGGACCAAGCTGGCATGCAGTTTAAAATCTATTTCCCCCCACTCTAACCTGCTCCAATGCCTGGCACCAAAGAGATCCCATGACCCCCATTAAACATTAGCTTCCCTCCTCTCAGACTTTGCAAGCTGCTGCGAAGAGCCAATCGTAAGATGCGTATAAGGAAGGATATCTCAACCTCAGCACTACTGACATTTGGGGCTGGATGATTCTTTGCTGTGGGGAGCTGTCCTAGGCACTGCAGGATGGTTAGCAGCAACCCTGGTCTCGCCCCACCAGACACTAGTAGCACAGTCAACCATCCCCCTCTTGCCAGCTGCGACAAGAAAAAATGTCTTCACACATTGCCAGATATCCCCTGGGGGACAAAACTCTCCCTGGGTGAGCTCCATGTGTAAGGTATAATTAGTCAAATTCCTCCTCGCAGACGAAGAGTGATTCACCCTGCTTCCCCCTGCCTCCCGGCACTGCCAAGCCCCACCCTGCACTGAGGAGTCTCGGCCGGACTGTGGAATAAGAGACATCTCTCCAGGAGCTGCCTCTCTGCCTAGTAACAAACAAGACAGAACGGGGAATAACAGAAGTTCCGGAGTTCTCCCAACAGTGGAGACAGATTATAAAACCTACCTCATAGGGTTGTTTGGGGAACTCAGCAAGGCTGTGGGAACCACTCAGGTAGATAACAAGCGTGACTAGAGAGGGCTAGCAAGATGGCGGCGATCTAAGTTGCGTCTGGTCCCAGGAATTCAGCTAGATAGCTATCAAACCACTCTGAACACATACAAACTCAATAGGAGATCGAAGAGAAGAAGAGCAGCAACTCTTACTGCAAGGTCGGATGTGCAGAGAAGTGAATCTGAGGCGATACACGGGAAGAGAGACCTCACGGGGAGGGAGCCGCCATCAGCCGGCTGCCAACAAGCGATAGAGCAGCAAGCACAAAATCAGAACTTGTAGAGTCTGCTCCCATGAGGGATGTTGCTCCGATGGCTAAGCGGGGCTGGGACCCTTGCTGGGACAGCGTGGTCTCAGGACCCTCGGGGTCACAGGAAGACGGGGTGCCTGAGTGCGGCAGAGCTCTCAGGTACCTGAGCGGGGAAGCCAGCCTCAATGAGTGAGCCGAGGAGTGGGCTCTCAGCTTGGGGTGGCCATAAACCGCAACCCGCGGCCCAGTCGGGTCACTGCTCTCTGAGCGGGGGCCCACCAAGCGGCAGTTCCGGGGAGACTCACCTTCCTCCCCAGGGAGGAGCGGTACAGGAGCGACGCCGGAATCTGCTGGGTTTGGAGACTGCGAACGGGCCACGAGCCAGAGTTAGAAACGCTCGGTCACAGGCCGGGTGAGCAGCAAGTGCGGCCAGAGACTAGGGAGACAGGCGTGAGTAACCGCTTTTCTCTGAGGGCGCACTGAGGAGGGGGGTCCCGAGCTCTCAGCTCCTCCGGAGCCAGAGATTGGGAGGCCGCCATTTTCATTCTCATCCTCTAAAGCTGTGCGGAAAAGCCTTCAGGGAAGAAAAGCTACAGAGAGCAAACCCGAGCTGGTTACTTACCCTGGCCCCCGGCAAGGGCGGTGCAATTCCTCAGGGGGCACGGGGCAAAGACACTCAAGAATCATTACAACAGGCCCCCTCCCCCAGAAGATCAGCAAGAACCTGCAGCCAAGACCAAGTTTACCGATAAAAGAGAGCTGCAAAACTCTAGTGCGAGGGGAATACAGCATATAGAATTCATGGCTTTTTTCCCATGATTCTCAAGTCTTTCAAAGTTAATTCTTTTTAATTTTTATTTTTTTCTTTTTCTATTTTTTTGAATTTGTCTTCTTTCTTTTTTCAACCGTTTATCAATTCCTTTTTTAAAATTTTTTAATTTTCTTTTTTACAGTCATATTCTATCCCGTCATTGTATTTAACCTTATTTTTTGTATATATATATGTTTTTCTTTCTCTAAAATTTTGGGAGGCAGTTTCTTCTAACAGACCAAAATACACCAAAATCTAGTGTGTAGTTGTGTTCTATTCACCAGCCTGATCATATTCTTTTTTTTTGTTTTCTTTTCTTTTCCCCTGATTTTGGGTCTCTTCTGATTTGTTTAGTGTATATTTTTCTGGAGGTGTTGTTACCCTTTTAGCATTTTGTTCTCTCTTGGGAAAAAATGACAAAATGGAAAAACTCACCTCAAAAAAAAAAAAGAAAAAAGAAAAAGAGGCAGTACCGACTGCAGAGGACCTAATCAACATGGACATTAGTAAGATGTTGGAACTAGAGTTCAGGTTGACGATTATAAAGATACTAGCTGGGCTTGAAAAAACAATAGAAAATACTAGAGAATCCCTTTCTAGAAAAATAAAATCGAACCAAGTCGAAATCAAAAAGGCTATTAATGAGGTGCAATCAAAATGGAGGTACTAACTACTAGGATAAATGAGGCAGAGGAGAGAATTAGTGATACAGAAGACCAAATAATGGAGAATAAAGAAGCTGAGAAAGGAGAAATAAACTACTACTGGATCATGAGGGGAGAATTTGAGAGATAAGTGGTACCATAAAGTGAAACAATATTAGAATATTTGGGATCCCAGAAGAAGAAGAGGGAGAGAGAGGGGCAGAAGGTATATTGGAGTAAATTATAGCAAAGAACTTCCCTAATTTGGGGAAGGAAACGGACATCAAAATGCAGAATGCACAGAGAACCGCCCCTCAAAATCAATAAAAATAGGCCAACACCTCGACATCTAATAGAACTTACAAATCTCAGAGACAAAGAGAAAATCCTGAAAGCAACTCAGGACAAAAGGTCTGTAACCTACAATGATAGAAACATTAGACTGGCAGTAGACCTATCCACAGAGACTTGGCAGGCCAGAAAGGACTGGCATGATATATTCAGGGCACTAAATGAGAAAAATATGCAGCCAAGAATACTATATCCAGCTAGGCTGTCATTGAAAACAGAAGGAGAGATAAAAAGCTTCCAGGACAAACAAACTAAAAGAATTTGCAATCACCAAACCGGCCCTACAAGAAATATTGAAAGGGGTCCTCTAAGCAAAGAGAAAGCCTAAAAATAACATAGACCAGAAAGGAACAGAGACAATACACAGAAATAGTGATTTTACAAGTAATACAATGGCACTAAACTCATATCTTTCAATAGTTACTCTGAATGTAAATGGACCAAATGCTCCAATCAAAAGCCATAGGGTATCAGATTGGATTTAAAAAAAGGCAAGACTCATTGATATGCTTTCTATAAGAGACTGATTTTAGACCTAAAGACACCACCAGACTGAAAGTGAGGGGGTGGAGAACAATTTATCATGTCAGTGGACACCAAAAGAAAGCTGGGATAGCAATCCTTATATCAGATAAATTAGAATTTAAACCAAAGACTGTAGTAAGGGATGAAGAAGGACATTATGCCATACTTAAAGGGTCTATCCAACAAGAAAATCAAACAATTATAAACATTTATGCTCCTAACTTGGGAGCAGCCAAATATATAAGCCAATTAATAACCAAATTGAAGAAACACATTGATAATAATACAATAATAGTAGGGGACTTTAACGCCCCCCCTCACTGCAATGGACAGATCATCTAAGCAGAAGATCAACAAGGAAATAAGGGCTTTGAATGACACACTGGACCAGATGGACTTCACAGATATATTCAGAACACTCCATCCTAAAGCAACAGAATACACATTCTTCTCTAGTGCACATGGAACATTCTCCAGAATAGATCACATACTGGGTCACAAATCAGGTCTCAACCAGTATCAAAAGATTGGGATCATTCCCTGCATATTTTTGGACCACAATGCTTTGAAACTGGAACTCGATCACAGGAAGAAAGTTGGAAAGAACTCAAATACATGGTGGTTAAAGAACATCCTACTAAAGAATGAATGGGTCAACCAGGAAATTAAAGAAGAATTTTTAAAATTCATGGAAACAAATGAAAATGAAAACACAACTGTCCAAAATCTTTGGGATGCAGCAAAGGTGGTCCTAAGAGGAAAGTATACAACAATACAAGCCTTTCTCAAGAAACAAGAAAGGTGTCAAATACACAACCTAACCCTACACCTAAAGGAGCTGAAGAAAGAACAGCAAATAAATACTAAACTCAGCAGGAGAAGAGAAATAATAAAGATCAGAGCAGAAATCAATGAAATAGAAACCAAAAGAAAAGTAGAACAGATCAACAAAACTAGGAGCTGCTTCTTTGAAAGAATTAATAAGATCAATAAACCCCTAGCCAGGCTTATCAAAAAGAAAAGAGAAAGGACCCAAATAAATAGAATCATGAATGAAAGAGGAGAGATCACAACCAACACCAAAGAAATACAAACAATTATAAGAACATATTATGAGTAACTCTATGCCAACAAATTAGACAATCTGGAAGAAATTAATGCATTCCTAGAAATGTATAAACTACCAAAACTGAACCGAGAAGAAATAGAAAACCTGAACGGACCCATAACCAGCACAGAAATTGAAGCAGTAATCAAAAAATCTCCCAACAAGAGCCCAGGGCCAGATGGCATCCCAGGGGAATTGTACAAGCATTGAAAAAACTAATACCTATTCTTCTGAAACTGCTTCAAAAAATAGAAATGGAAGGAAAACTTCCAAACTCATTTTATGAGGCCAGCATTACCTTGATCCCAAAACCAGACAAAGTTCCCACCAAAAAGGGGAATTGCAGACCAATATCCCTGATAAACATGGATGCAAAAATTCTCACGTAAATACTAGCCAATAGGATCCAACAGTGAATTAAAATGATTATTCACCATGACCAAGTGGGATTTATTCCTGGGCTACAAGTTTGGTTCAACATCTGCAAATCAATCAATGTGATACACTACATTAATAAAAGAAAGGACAAGAACCATATGATCCTCTCAATTGATGCAGAAAAAACATTTGAAAAAGTACAGCATCCTTTCTTGATTAAAACTCTTCACAGTATAGGGATAGATGGTACATACCTCAGTATCATAAAAGCCATCTATGAAAAACCCACAGCAAATATCATTCTCAATGGGGAAAACTGAGAGCTTTTCCCCTAACATCAGGAACACGGCAAGGATGTCCACTATCACCACTGCTATTCAACATAGTACTAGAAGTCTTAGCCTCAGCAATCAGAAAACAAAAAGAAATAAAAGACATCCGAATCAGCAAAGAAGTCAAACTCTTACTCTTTGCAGATGATACAATACTCTATGTGGAAAACCCAAAAGACTCTACTCTAAAACTGCTAGAGCTCATACAGGAATTTAGCGAAGGGGCAGGATATAAAATCAGTGCACAGAAATCAGTTGCATTTCTATACATGAACAATGACACAGAAGAAAGAGAAATTAAGGAGTCAATCCCATTTACAATTGCACCCAAAACCATAAGATACCTAAGAATAAATCTAACCAAAGAGGCAAAGAATCTGTACTCAGAAAATTATAGAATACTCATGAAAGAAATTGAAGAAGACACAAAGAAATGGAAAAACATTCCATGCTCATGGATTGGAAGAACAAATATTTTGAAAATGTCTATGCTACCTAGAGCAATCTACACATTTAATGCAATCCCTATCAAAACACCATCAACTTTTTCACAGAAATGGAACATATAATCCTAAAATTTGTATGGAACCAGAAAAGACCCTGAACAGCCAGAGGAATGCTGAAAAAGAAAACCAAAGCTGGTGGCATCACAATGCCAGACTTCAAGCTCCATTACAAAGCTGTGATCATCAAGACAGTATGGTACTGGCACAAAAACAGACACATAGATCAATGGAACAGCATAGAGAGCCCAAAAATGGACCCTTAACTCTATGGCCAACTAATCTTTGACAAAGCAGGAAAGAATGTCCAATGGAAAAAAGATGGTCTCTTCAACAAATGGTGCTGGGAAAATTGGACAGCCACATGCAGAAGAATGAAACTGGACCATTTCCTTATACCACACACAAAAATAGACTCAAAATGGATGAAAGACCTAAATGTGAGACAGAAATCCATCAAAATCCTTGAGGAAAACACAGGCAGCAACCTCTTCAACCTCAGCCACAGCAACTTCTTCCTAGACACATCGCCAAAGGCAAGGGAAGCAAGGGCAAAAATGAACTATTCGGACTTCATCAGGATAAAAAGCTTTTGCACAGCAAAGGAAACAGTCAACAAAACCAAAAGACAACTGATAGAATGGGAGAAGATATTTGCAAATGACATATCCGATAAAGTGGCTAGTATCCAAAATCTATAAAGAACTTACCAAACTCAACACCCAAAGAACAAATAATCCAATCAAAAAATGGGCAAAAGACATGAACAGACATTTCCACAAAAAGGACATCCAAATGGCCAACAGACACATGAAAAAATGCTCCACATCACTTGCCATCAGGGAAATACAAATCAAAACCACAATGAGATACCACCTCACACTGGTCAGAATGGCTAAAATTAACAAGTCAGGAAACAACAGATGTTGGCGAGGATGTGGAGAAAGGGGAACCATCCTACACCGTTGGTGGGAATGCAAGCTGGTGCAGCCACTCTGAAAACAGTATGATGGTACCTCAAAAAGTTGAAAATAGAGCTATCCTATGACCCAGCAATTGCAATACTGGGTATTTACCCCAAAGATACAAATGTAGTAATCCGAAGGGGTACATGCACCCCAATGTTTATAGCAACAACATCCATGATAGCCAAATTATGGAAAGAGCCTAGATGTCCATTGACAGATGAATGGATAAAGAAGATGTGGTATTTATATACAATGGAATATTATGCAGCCATCAAAAAATTAAATCTTGCCATTTGCAACAACGTAGATCAAACTAGAGGGTATTATGCTAAGCAAAATAAGTCAATCACAGAAAGACAATTATTATATGATCTCACTGATATGTGGAATTTGAGAAAAAAGGCAGAGGATCACAGGGGAAGAGAGGAAAAAATGAGACAAGATAAAACCAGAGAGGGAGACAAACCATAAAAGACTCTTAGTCTCAGGAAACAAACTGAAGGTTGCTGGAGTGGGGGGTGGGGGGTGGGACGGGGTGACAGTGTGATGGACACTGGGGAGGGTATGTGTTGTGGTGAGCACTGTGTACTATGTAAGACTGATGAATCACAGACCTGTGGCTGAAACAAGTAATACATTATATGTTAATAATAAAAAAAGCATGAATAGTAACCACCTTAAATTATTACCTCTTCATTCCACAAATACTCCTTCATGCATAAGCGGCACCAGCAATTTTGTAACAGCTTTACTTGCAAGATCCTACCCATAATACTTACAAGGACGGAACTATCACCACACCAGCAGTTTACGGATCAAAGCACTGAGCTTTAGTGCAGTTAACAACTTGCCAAGTGCAGGCTAGACAGTGGAGGAACAGGATCCAAGCCTGCCACACCACAGCAGACAAACACAGCTTGCTACAGCAGGAAGAGATTCACGTCCCAGCGGCTCCGCCATTTACTCTGTGGTGGTCTGGAGTCCGTAACTCAAGCTCCCTGAGGCCCAATTTCCTCATCTGGAAGACGAGGGGCTCGATGACGGTCTGTCTGGCTGTACAATTCCATAACACTCGTCTCTTATCCCCTCTCAAAGCTTCCTCCAAGACAACGGATGGTAATTTGTCATTAAATTAGGATTAAGAAAAAATGTTGTTCGAGAAAAAAAAAAAGATTAACTCTCAAAGTGAGTGTTTGCCATTATAAAACTCCATTTTCTCACTAAACACCGGATTAATGTTGTTTCAATTGTGCCGCTGGAATGGGTGGAGGAGGGGAGTGGTAATGAACTTCTGCTAAGCAAAAATATTCATCAACTGGGGAAGAAGATCTAAATTAATGAGGAAGAAACGCTAAAAAACAATCACGTCAGGCCAGCTTTCACTAGAATTATATTATTAACAAAATGTGATGAAACAGCAATTGGTTCAAAGTGGAGAACAAAGAACAACCAAAGAGGAAGCAGTGGCCTATTTATTCATAGAATCCCAGGATTGTGGAGCGGGAAGGAAACCCCGATGAGCACGACATTCTCCGCAAGTAACCAAATAATAGTAAGAGGGACGATTAAAGGCTTTACATATATTATCTCATTTAATCCTCACAGTCCAGGACTATAAGCACTATCTCCCTCTTTTTGCTAAGGAAACTGTATCTAGAGAGGGCTTGTTTCCTTGTCCAGCTAAGCAATTGCAGAGCCACACTTCAAACCAGGATCTGATGTCAAATCTTGTTCTCAAAACTCTACACCGTACTGCTTCACCCTGGCTGGCCTCTGTTCGAATGTTTCTATTGCCAGGGTACACACCACCTCATAAGGTGGCCCAGTTCCATGCGAGAGGTCTCTTTGCTTCTTAAATTGAGCTGAACATACCTCCTTGTGACTTCGTCCAAAAGATACTGACTCTGCCACCCCCTCACCCCCAGCCCTGGGACCCTGGTGTCCCACAGAACCAAACAGCTCCCTTTTCCTCACAGTAGCCCTTCAGAGATTTAAAGTCATTGATCACCCTGATACTATTCTTCCCGAGGATAAATATCTCCAGCTCTTTCCTTTGTTCCCCCATTTGGCAAGGTTTCCAGGCCCTTCTGATCTCAACCACCTTCTTCAGGACACATTCAAGTTTGTCAATGAGACTCTTACAGAACTGAACCCAGATTTCTAAGTGTATCCCAGCCAGAAGAGAATGAAGAAGGACCATCTCCTCCCTCATTCTAGGCATGCTACTTCTGTTAATGTACTCCAACAGCCTATTACCTGTATTGGCAGCCAGATCACATACTGGCTCAGGATGGACTTGCTCCCAAAGGGCTATGATGTCTCTAAGTCTTTTCCAATGTGGCCTTCTTTAGCCAGTGCAGGACTCAGCTCCACAGTTCAACAACTAGTTGGTTCATAGCAGAATGCAACCAAACATCCCACCAGACAAAAGCACCAAGGAAGTTCATGTGTTCTGGCCCACTCAAAATCTTTTCTCTTTGTGAGGTGACTAATGGCTATCAGTTGGTCCAATAGGAACAAGTTATCCTGTTAACCAATAAAATAATCACCACCCCTCATAAGCCCCTCGGGCTTTATTTTATAAAACACTTCACATCAACAACACTACCATTTTGAGTACTTACTATTAGGTGGGCACCAGGCAAGTTTGGCATGATTCTTTTTTCCAGATGAAAAAATTGAAACCACAGAGTTTGGTGACCTGCCCAAGGTTTTCACAGCCCACCTTACCGCTTTCCCTCTTATAAGCACCAGGTCTAGGATTCAAATCCAGATCTGCTAGATCCAAAGCTCCCACTTTTTCCACCAGAGCACAGTGGCTTCTGAGTTCAAAATTCCTGCATTGGCCCATCCTGGGCTGCTGAGTTTGTCCACTTGTCTAACTTCTCAGTTAATTATCACAGGGATCCTAAGGATCCTAAATTCTGGGAAGGGAGAGACCAAGGGACTTGTCCAAGGTCCTAAGGACGGGTCTTCTTTCTTTTTTCATTAGCTAGTCACTCTTTGTCCCAGATCCAGGCACAGAGGACCCCCACCAACCCACCTCATTAATCCATGCTCTTGTTTCTGGCTAAGCTCTCAGAGCTCCGAGTACCTCTGCAGGTCAGAGGGTTGGAGAGAGCCAAGTCACATCCCCTGCAGAGAAAACCAATCAATCTCATGTCAACCCACCTGCTCTCAAAAAGAGCAGCTGATCAGCCACAGCTGATAAGAGAAAGGTAATTTAAAGGTCAAATGAAGGCTGGATGTCTATCTGCCCTTCTTTCATGACAAATGTGTCTGAGATGTGAGCACAGTGAGATGGCAGTATTTTAAGATGGGTAGCTTATCGGGAACACTGAAGTTACCTAGCCTGTGGTGGTCCCATTTTATAAAATGTAGTGTCTAGGGTTACAAAAGGCAGAGGAAAGGACTGAAATGAACACTGGGATAGGAGCAGAGAGCCCAGAATATATATAAAACCTTGGCATCAGGTGCTGGTCTTTGGACCCATTGCTTGAACCCCTTGTGTTTCAGTTTGCTCATTTCTAAAATAAGAAGTTATGTGAGCCACTGTCACAACAATGCTGTAATAAGTAGACGGACTTGCCCTTAGATTTCTAGTCTCATGATGCACAGGGCTGGAGCCCCAAGAACACTCAGAAAGCAACCAGCAACACAGGTTATAAGTGGTGGAACCCTATTTTCAGAAGGAATCTTATGTAGAACCCCGATATGTCAAACTGATAAAATTTGGACTACTGCTCTGGTTGTTACAGAGTTGGTGGTGTGGAGCTCCCCACCCCCACCCAAGCAATCATCAGCACCTCTCTGAAACCTGAACACACCAGAGAACAGTCTGAAGAGCAGCAAACTAAGAGAACAGCCATCTAAGAGCCCATTTTACAAATGGGGAGACTGAGGCCCACAGAAGTGAATTAACTCGAAGTCTCAACATGAGCTTGGGTCAAAATCCCAGCTAGCATGCAGGAATCACAAGAGTTGCAATTGAGTGCACTATCTACAACGTCCTGGGATGTTCATTCTTTTGCTTCTGTGTAACTATATGTGTATGATATTAAATATGATATTCTAGAAGGTGATATCTCTCACCTCTGCTTCAATCAAAGCAAGTTCACCTTTATCTCTACTATCTGTTAATAGCATCAGCTAATAGTTATTGAGCACTTACTATGCACCAGGTCCTATGCTAAGCATTTTTACATATGTTATCTCATTTAATACTCCCAAGGAGCCTGTAAGATAGCTGTTGTTTTCATTCCACAGGAAACTGGGGATTAGAAAAATTAAGTAACTTGTTCAAGGCCATACAGCCAGCAAGAAGTAGAGCCAAAGTCAAATCCACAGGGCCTATACTGACAATCCCTAGGCTCTCCTACCCAAGTGTCACTTCCTTTGAAGAAGGGGGCCCACAGTTTGAAAGGCCCTGCCCTGAGACAGAGGAGCAGTTGACTTCTCTTCTCTCCAAGCTTCTCACCTATGTCTTGGGTGAGTCAGTCAGATAACAGGTCTACCTCTTCCCAAAAGTGAAGCGAGGGGTCTTTTACAGGGCCACCAGTGGAGGGTCCCACCAACATGGTGCCCTCCACCACCCTGATACATGCTAGTGACCTGATGGGTCTTCCACTGCCACCAAAGCCACCACCAAGTCCAGTCAGGGCTCCTGAGAGCCCAAAGCAAATGGCAGTTATTCAGCCTAGTCCATGCTTCCCTTCCCTCCCCCCACTTCATCTGCAGCTAGCTGACTCGTCTTTGATGGTTCTACAAGGCACATGAGATGTGCATGCGACTTCTTTAAGTGACAGTCAAGGCCAAACCCAAACCTCAGCCTTGGAACAACCTATTTCCACCAACCAATTCCTGCAGCTTTTACTTGTCTCTGATCTTTCCTGCCTTGACCCGAAAAGTGCCAGCTCTGCACAAGGCTACTGAGACAAAAGCTATATATAAATGCCTGGACCCTGACATTCCTATTTCAGACGTAGTCGATACAGTCCTGCTTAAAGGTCCCACTCAACTCACCAAGTCTGCTTGGGACCTGAGTGACTGTGTCCCATTGGAAAGGACCCAAAAAGGAGACGTTAGGTAGACATCCTCTGACCTGAAACACAAGTTAGCAGGGAGAGCTGGGACAGCAGATTCCAACACCAGCTCTATCTGTGCTGTCCAGCTCTCCAAAAAAACTCGGGTATCAGCTGGATCGTTCTACAACCATATTACAAAATATACCAGCAAAAAGGATATAAGGGTGATACTTAAGGACATGGAATGGTGCTCATGATTTAAAAACAAAACAATACAAAACATAACAGGGACACCTGAGTGGCTCAGTTGTTTAGGTGGCTGACTCTTGATTTTGGCTCAGGTCATGATCTCAGGGTCCTAGGATCAAGTGCCACATCAGACTCTGCATTCAGCACGGAGTCTGCTTGAGGATTCTCTCCCTCTGCCCCTCCCGCTTGTTCTCTCTCTCTCTCTTAAAAAAATATTTAAGAAACAAAACAAAAAATAGCACATTTCATTATTATACTGTCAAAGCATACGTATTTATGCATATACAAATAGAATATACATACTTTAAAAAATTAAAAATGGGATGTTATTGTATGAACTCTTTTCTATCATGATTTTTTTCCCTTAAAGTAGCATAAACATCTTTCTGTACATGCACACACATCTGCGTGCATGAACCTCCTCAGTGTTAATTACCAGTGATTTTGTTCTTTCTTATTTCCATAGTTCTGGTGGACAGCTGTTGATTTAGCACACCCACATTCTCCTTCCCCTTTGGGGAACAGCCCATCATGCCCAAACAGTTGTGGGAGGGCAATCATGGTGCTCTTATCTCCACCCCCATCATCTCCACTCTACCCCCAAGACTGTCACATGACTCAGGCTAGCCAAGTGAAGTTCTCTGTTTCCCTGCGCATAATGGATAGGTCAGAGAGAGCTCATGGCCCAGCCTGAGCCTCTAAGACTTAATATCCGAACATTGTAAGAGAAAGAGCCTTGCCTTTCCTCCAGAATTTCAAGCTGAAAATATCATAATAAGCCAAAAATTGCTGGGAGAATTATTTTCCTGTTTTCATAATATTTAAGGCAGAAACTATGCCTTAAAGTGAAGGTAAGACAGACCAGAAAGTAGAGCCAAAAAGTGGAGAAAGAGCCCTAATGACATGGTTTGAGCTTCTGGATCCAATCATGCTGCTGCCTCAAATTCCTAACCATGTCATCCAATGGATCCCTTCTTAAACTAATGTGAATTGAATTTCCATAATAGACCTAATATGTATGTTTTCTAATAAATAACCATACGTGTTATATTGCTTTTTATGAACAATGGTAAATAAACCCATTCTTTTGTAATTTAAGTTCAATTAGCCAACATATAGCACATCATTCGTTTCAGATGTAGAGTTCAGTAATTCACCAGTTGTATATAACACCCAGTGCTCATCATATCACATGCCCTCCTAATGTCTGTCACCCAGTTATCCCATCCCTCCACCCATCTTCCAGCAACCCTCAGTCTCTTTCCCATAGTTAAGAGTCTCTCATGGTTTGTCTCCCTCTCTGATTTCTTCCCGTTCTATTTTCCCTCCCTTCCCCTCTGCCATGATCCTCTGCACTATTTCTTATATTCCTCATATGAGAGAAACCATATAATTATCTTTCTCTGATTGACTTATTTTGCTCAGCATAATACCCTCCAGTTCCATCAACATCAATGTAAATGGTAAGATTTCATCCTTTCTGATGGCTGAGTAATATTCCATTGTATATATGAACCACATCTTCTTTATCCATTTATCTGTCGATGGACATCTGGGCTCTTTCCATAGTTTGGCTATTGTGGACGTTGCTGCTATAAACACTGGGGTGCAGGTGCCCGTTCGGATCACTACGTTTGTATCTTTGGGGTAAATCTCCAGTAATGCAATTGCTGGGTCTCAGGGTAGCTCTATTTTTAACTTCTTGTGGACTCACTATACTGTTTTCCGGAGTGGCTGTACCAGCTTGCATTTCCACCAACAGTGTAAGAATGAACCCAATCATTCTTTAAGCTATCAGTGTGTTGCTCAAAGCTCTCTTCTCTCATTTTATAGCACCAATTTTGCACTCCATATTCTCACATATTGTTAATTAGTTCATTTTTCATATGTTAATCCAATTAAAAAGTGGGTAGAGGAACTATATACACATTTCTCCAAAGAATACATCCAAATGGCCAACAGGTACATGAAAAGATGCTCAACATTACTAATTATCAGGGAAATGCAAAGCAAAACCACAATGAGATATCACCTCATACCTGTTCAAGTGGTTATCACCAAGAACACAAAG
Source organism: Ursus arctos (assembly GCF_023065955.2). Taxonomy (NCBI): domain Eukaryota; kingdom Metazoa; phylum Chordata; class Mammalia; order Carnivora; family Ursidae; genus Ursus; species Ursus arctos. The sequence goes on along the minus strand of NW_026622819.1, from coordinate 41,981,987 downwards.
AAGAAATGTTGGTGAGAATGTGGAGAAAAGGGAAAAACTTGTGCACAGCTGGTGGAAATGTCTATTAACCCAGCTGCTATGGAAAACAATGTGGAGGTTCCTCCAAAAATTAAAAATAGAACTACCATATGATCCAGCAATTGCACTTCTGGAACTATACCCAGAGGAAATGAAAACACAATATGGAAAAGATCCTGTGCTCTTCCATGTTTATTGAATTATAGCCAAGAAATGGAAACAACTTAAATGCCTATAAACAGATGAATGAATAAAGACAATAAATAAGATAAATATATATAAATGGAATATTATTTAGCCATGAGAAAGATGGACATCCTGCCATTTGCAATAACATGGATGGACTTTGTGGACAGTATGCTAAGTGCAGTAAGTCAGAGGAAGACAAATACTATATCACTTCTATGTGGGATCTAAAAAAGCCAAACTTATAACAGGAAGCAAAATGGTGGTTATCATGAGTGGGAGGATGGGGGAGGGCAGGGGAATTAAAGAGGTGTTTAAGAGTGCAGACATGTTGGGGCGCCTGGGTGGCTCAGTCATTAAGTGTCTGCCTTCGGCTCAGGGCGTGATCCTGGCATTCTGGGATCGAGCCCCACATCAGGCTCCTCCGCTGGGAGCCTGCTTCTTCCTCTCCCACTCCCCCTGCTTGTGTTCCCTCTCTCGCTGGCTCTCTCTCTCTCTCTCTAATAAATTAATAAAATCTTAAAAAAAAAAAGTGCAAACATGCAATGAGTAATAAATAAATCCTAGAGATCTAATACACTGTAGAGTGAATATAGACAACAATATTGTATTATAAGCATCAAATTTGCTAAAAGACAAGATCCTAATTATTCCAACCACAGAAAGAAATGATAATTATGTGACAGGGTAGAGGTGCTCATTATCTCTAAATGTCAATCATAATATATAAATGTATCAAATCAACATGTTGCATACCTTAAATTTTCACAATGTTATATGCCTAATATATTTCAATCAAAAAAAATAAAATAAACTCCCAAATAAAAGTTCCTTGAAAGAAGGAGCTAGGTCTACCTCATTCCATGATGTCGAGCACCACATGCCTTGTTCAAAGAAGGAACTTAGAAAGCCCCGCCCCTCCCCGCCCACCCTTCCCCAGCAGAGGAGCTAGCATTGAGAGCATTCTCACTCTCTCATGAAGTTCATAAGAGCACTGTCTGGGATTTAGGTCCGTGTTCATGTATGGAAGGATCAAATGCTAGAGTGAGAAGAAACTTCAGCCATCACCCAGTCCAGTGGTTTTCAAACTGGATCTACAAAGTCTAGCGCTGTGTGAGGATGTTGGCAGGCAAGACTCTCAGGGTCTAATGAGAGAGTTAAGTGCATATGCTGAGTGAACTAACCCCTTACCCCTGGTTCTACCAGAGTAGCCCCCACTTAACCCATCGAAATATTGACAGTGCAAAAACAGCCTAGTGCTTTAAAAAAATTAAATCAGAGATCCAACCAACTCCCTTATTTTACACAAGGGCAAGTTCGGCCTGGGGGGAAAGAAGGCTTGCTCAGTGTCACTGACGCAGCTAGGTTAGGACTTGGTTTCCTAAAGTCCAGGTTTATACATGCTCTAAACTGCTCTCTGCTTTTCTGGATGCTTTTGAGCCTCCAGTCTCCAAAGGTTTTTGAGGGCCCACTGCAGTGAGGTTCTAAAGTTCATGAGCCTCAAATATGAAAATCATCTAGGAGCTTATTAAAAATGCTACTCCACAGGGCACCTGGGTGGCTCAGTCATTAAGCGTCCGCCTTCGGCTCAGGGTGTGATCCCGGAGTCCTGGGATTGAGCCCCGCTTTGGGCTCCCTGCTCCGCTGGGAGCCTGCTTCTTCCTCTCCCACTCCCCCTGCTTGTGTTCCCTCTCTCTCTGGCTGTCTCTCTCTCTCTCAAATAAATAAATAAAATATATTTTTAAAAATTTTTTTAAATAAAAATAAAAATGCTAACTCCTGGGCTCCAACCCAGACCTACCAAAACCTACTGTTAGGTCTGTGCTTTTTAACAAGTTTGCTCCAAAGTTTAGGCGGCACTACTCTAGACTTCCTCCAAAAATTGAGCCCCTTGCTATTCTTGTTTGGAAATCCTATCTATCCCTACCAGCTCCCTGCCTGGCTAACCCCTGCCCTCCAGGGGAGTAGTAATTGAATGTCACATGTTGAGCAAAATCCTAGAAAATCCTCTGTCATCATGCTCAAGTCCCAATAGCTCAGAGTAATTAGATCTAGACTGGGGAGAGGCACAAAGGAATAAGATATTAATGCAATTTGAAGTTTCCAAGGTTCATGCAACGAAGGAGACCACGATCGACAAAGGAAAGTACAACCACAAATTCCAAGGGAGGGGCAGCATGGGAGAGCCACAGAATCTCTGGAACTTTCCCGGGTCACTTCAGCTTCTCTTGCCCTTGCAACATTGTGCCCCATCAAACAAGGGCATGCATACATGGTGGCAAATTAGCAAGTTGGTTTAAAAACTAAGAACACTTCCTGATCTTTCTCCAGACCTTTTGAGTCAGAAACTAGTCATGGAACAATGGCATCTGCATTTTTATAAAGATCCCTGTTGATTTTTATGCAGCCAGGCCAACTCCAATCTATTAACTAAATTAGGGGACCCCCAAGCATGTCCACATTTGAAGGTTGCTGGACGCTATTGCAAAGATTAGGGTAGGAAAAGGATACAAAAGAGGGCCTAAAAGGAATGAAAGAATGAAAAAGTCACCATTTGCAACCACTGATGAAAGAATGGATCTAGACAAGATGATCGTTGGGTGCTAAACCCAGTAGGTGAAAAGCTGAGGGAGAACGCTGTCATGGTGGGACCAGGCTGACACCGCAGAGATTAGGTCAGCCTGACACGAGATGCCCAAGATGTGGCAGAAAAGCCAGAATACTGTCACCATGCCCACAAGGTCAGCTAGCCTAAAAAAGAGCCTGAGTGTAATTATATTACAGACTTAAAACCACTTCATAGGAAATACTGGGGATAAAAATCAACTTGAACAACACCAGGAAGAAGTAATCAGCTACCTCCGTAAAGTGGGATAATCAACAAAAGACCCAGTTTCTCTCGCTAAGTCAGTGGTATTAAAAGCTGGGAAGAAGAGGACACTATTGGAAAAGAGATGTGATTACCAAATACAAGGTGTGAACCTTATTTAAATCCTGATTTCAGTAAATCAACTATCAGAAGGCAATTTTTGAGACCATCTGGGAAATTTAAATATGATTTGCTATAGATGATATTAAGGGGTTATTATAAATGTTGTTAGGAGCAATGATTAAGTCCTTCTCAGTTAAAGCTAGATATGAAGTAATGACAGCAAAAAAAGACAGGTTTCTGGTGTTTACTTTAAAATGCTCCAGTATAAAAAAAAAAAAAAAAGTGGAGGGATAGTTAAAGCGAGATTAGCAAAATATCAGTAACTTCAGAACTGGGCAATGAGTTTATCATATCACTCACTCCACTTTTTTTGTACTTTTAAACATCTCCATTACAGAAAAAAAAATTAATTCCTGGCACTTACTATGTGTCCCTGGTAGGAAATGAGTCCATGATTGGTGAGTGGGCAAGTGAACAAGCAAATTAAAACTATAACTGATGAAAGCATGGGAGGCTAATGGCTAACTGAGCTACTGCCCAGCATCACCTGAAATAAATATGAAAACACCCCTTTAGGGGCGCGTGGGTGGCTCAGTCATTAAGCGTCTGCCTTCGGCTCAGGGCGTGATCCCATGGTCCTGGGATTGAGCCCCGCATTGGGCTCCGCTGGGAGCCTGCTTCTTCCCCTCCCACTCCCCCTGCTGTGTTCCCTCTCTTGCTGGCTGTCTTTCTGTCAAATAAATAAAATCTTTTAAAAAAAAAATGAAAACACCCCTTTAGATGTTCAACCATTTTTGCTTCGTGCTGTGTTTCAGGCCCGATATTAGGTTCTGTGAGGTAAGGAGGACCTTGGGGAGATGAGAGTCTAGTAGGGCAATCAAAATTGAAGCAAAATAGAATGCATAGAATAATAATTAAGAGAAGGTAACTTGTGGAGCATCTGTGTGGCTCGGTCAATTGGGTGTCCAACTCTTGATATCAGCTCAGGTCATAAACTCAGGGTCGTGAGATCAAGCCCTGTGTCCGGCTGGGTATGGAACCTGCTTAAGACTCTCTCTCTCCGGCGTGCCTGGGTGGCTCAGTCAGTTAAGCATCTGCCTTGAGCTCAGATTCTGATCCCAAGGTCCTGGGATAGAGCTTAACATTGGGCTCTCTGCTCAGCCGGGAGTCTGCTTCTCCCTCTGCCCCTCCCCCTGCTTGTGCACTTGCTCTTTCTCTCCTTCTCTCAAATAAATAAATAAAATCTTTAAAAAAAAAAAAAAAAGATTCTCTCTCTCCCTCTGCCCTGCCCCATCTCCCTCTCTAAAAAAAAAAAAATAATAATAAAAAATTAAAAACTAACTTGTTGAGCCCCTACTCTAGAAACTAACCATTTAATATTACCTAATTGAATCCTCACAACCTTTAAAGGTAGCTGCTATTATCCCCACTTATTAAAAAAAAAAATGAGTCTTGATAAAGTCAACTAACTCACCTAAAGTCATGCAGGTAGCAAGTGGAGGAGCCAGGCAACCCAGAGCCATCGCAAGACATAGGGAGAAAATATCCCTGGGAAGATGGAGTCAGTCCTGCTTGTTCCTCTACAGGGGTAAGTTTAATGATGGACAAGTTAATGCCATTGCTTTGAACAAATGGGCAGCCTGGAGGGTGCAGGGGCCACTGAGAAGATTATACTAGTACCAGCTTTCTTTTATCTTTGGAACAGGAAGCTGGAAACATTCAGGAAAGTACAAACCTCCAAAAATGCTTAACCCATGAGAATCCTTCCTCCCTGGCCCTGCCTAGTCTTTGATCTTTAGAGAGCGAAGTCTTTAGGGATTGAGGCCTTGGAGTCAAGTGACATGGGGTTCAATCTTAGCTCACTACTTACCAGCTAGTGGACTCTGGGAGAGGACTGGTGGATTTTTAGACTCTCTTTGCCTTGGATCCATCTGTAAAATGGGATGAAAGGTTTCCACATAATGTGTTTAACACCACACAGGTGATAAACATTAGTTGCTATTAGGTGAGGACATTTACCCTGCTGAGATTTTTTCCTTCTTCCAGACCCCCTGAGCTCATTAACCAGTGAATTTCAAATATAATAAGCCAATGTCTGGCACACAGTAGGCCATCAATAAACATCTACACTATGTATCAATATGCTACCTGATGTCTCTCCCACAGGCTTATAACATTAATTTTATACATGCTTCTTAACTAGAATGTAAACCAAAGGCTAGAAGTTGTCTTTCAATTCTGTAACCCCCATTTCATGCAGTATAAGATTAGAGGCTCAACGAACACTTGCTGAAATAGCTAACTGAGCAGAGAAGTGTTGGCTGTGTCTGGGACAGAGTGTCCAGGGCCCCAGGCGTGTTCATAACCCAGCCTCCAGTTGAGTTCATTCCTACAAGAAACACAGCAAAACCTCAGTCCTGTGGGGGTCATTCCAGTCCCAAGTGACCCGAAGCAATTTCTCCCGACTGCAACACCCACCTCTTCTCTCTGCTGTGCCGGGCCTGGGAGTGGACGCATCCCTCTCGGTGATTTGTGAAGCCTCCGTTGGGACAGAGGGAATGCAGCAGCAGCGACATTGTCTACGCGGGGACGCATGCAGCAGGCTGGCCTGCTGGAGAGATGCAGGCTGGCCGAGGAGCCGAGGGCTGGCTCCCCTGGGCACAGCGCACTGCCGTGGCTGACCACGGCAATTCATCATGTTTAAAAACCTGCCCGAGGGAGGGGCCCTAGAAGGAGGCAGGGGAGCCAAAGCTGCAGGTTCTCAGAGAAATTCAGGGCTTGTGATCATTTTTCTTTTCTTTTTTCACCAAGCCTAAAAGGATGGTGAGAAACATCCAATCCACAGGATTCTACAAGCATGAACCAAAAGGAATACCCATCCTAGTCTGAACAGTCAAAATCATCTAAGAAAAACTGACCTCACCTATATGACAGCTTCCCCTTTTCCTACAAAGCATCTCCTCATACCAAGAGCTTTGGACACCGTCCTCTGTGCAAGGGAAAGAGCTCGGAGTTAAGACCCAAGTGGTCTAGCCCAACCAGTATGTGACCTTGGGCAAGTTGCTTCTGTCCTCTTGACCACAGTTTCCTCATCTCTAAAAAGAAAAATGTGGACGAGATCAGAGTGCACACATTTCAGTGCTTTGGTGCGGGGGAGGCAGTTCACGTCCATACATGGAATGAGTGGGCAGATGGCAACGGTGCTAAGCTGCTTATACTGTCACCTGACTGAAACTCTGGAAGGGCAGAACAAAAACACAGCAAAACAAAACTCTCATGTGTCTCCTTGTTTGTGATCCACACTAAAGAGCCATTTAGGACCTTTCTAATTCTATGGAATTCTCAGCTGCTTGTTTCTGTGGTACGTACCAGTTTCTCCCATGGCACCAACCCCATGGCACCCTGCCACAGTTGGCAACTAGACACACTCATGGGAGGCAGCTGTAGGAGTGGTCCAAGAGATTCCCTCCCCTAAAGAGTGGACGGGGTCGGGGGGAGGGGTGGGGAGAAAAGAGATCTCTCTCTTTTTTTTTTTTTAAAGGTTTTTTTCTTTATTTGACAGAGAGACAGCCAGCGAGAGAGGGAACACAAGCAGGGGGAGTGGGAGAGGAAGAAGCAGGCTCCCAGCAGAGCAGGGAGCCCGATGTGGGGCTCGATCCCAGAACCCGGGATCACGCCCTGAGCTGAAGGCAGACGCTTAACAACTGAGCCACCCAGGTACCCCAAGAGATCTCTTCATTTAAATCATTTCCCAATATCCTTGCAAGTGAGAAAACAGAGACTCAAGGAGGTGAAATAATTCAGCTTAAAGTCCCTCTGCCAATGAGGAGCAGAGCCGGGATGCCAACCCAGGCCTGTGTGAATGAGAAGCCCTTGCCCTCTTCCTCCTCCTCATCTCCCCCAGTGGGGTCAGCCTGGCCCTGACTGAGCAAAACAAAAAGGCACCCCCCCCCAGCACATAAATACACACACACACACACACACACACACACACACACACACACAGTAGAATAGATAGGCTCAACAACTTAGCATTTCAGAGCTAGCTTTCCCTCTAGGTCATCTTACTCTCTTCTCCACCACCACCATTTCCATTTTTTAGCATTTGACTTCTCCACCACCATCACCATTTCCATTTTTGGTATTTGACTTCACCCTTGTCTTTGCCTAGAATTTTCCTCTAGCCAGGCTCCAAGGACCAGTTAGAGCCTCCCTCCTCCAGGAAGTCTTGCTGATTCATCCCTTTCTGCCCCCACTTGAAGTCTCTCTAAACAGTTTGTAGCGAACACTAACAATAAAACTATGAAGACCGTCTCAGCAATAATTTTTATTAAAATACCAGGCTCGGTTCTCAGTGTTTCACCGACATAAAACATCTTCCTTACAACAGCCCTGCGAGCCGAGTCCCAGAAGCACCTCCCAACCACAGCAAGTCAGGCCACCTTCCCAGGTCACATGCTCCAGCCATGGGGACAGGACCCAAACTCGGGCAGTCAGTCCCAGCCGGGGCTCCCTCCCTATCACCCCACTGCCCTGCCTCCTGCTTCCATGCTGCTTTACAAACGGCCTTCTCGCTCTCCTGCTCCTGCTCAGACTCATAACAACCCTCAAATGTAAAAAGGGAAGAATCTTATAAGACGGCAACAGAGCCATCTGTCAGGGGACTCGCCAGAGTGAGACACTCAGAAGGTGACCACTCCAGGACTCCAGGCTGACAGACTCCCAGCCGCATTCGTCCAAGACACTTACAACCAACACCAGGACATCTCCCAGAGGCACGACCAGGACCAAAGAACTATAGTTAGGGGCCACAACCAGGGACCATGGAGGAGACCAGAGTGTGGCCAGGAAACTATAGCCCAAAGTCAGGATCTAGAGAAAAGGAGGTGGCAGGTCCCGGGACAGCAAATGTTGATGACCCTGTTCACCCCAGTGGAAGGGACGAGGCTGCTGGGCTTAGCTTGGGGCTGCCCAGCCATCCCAAGTCTCCCGTGAAGGACAAACACTTAGTGTGTTTTTCTTTTGCAGGGACTCTATGATCCCAAAGAGCCAATACAGTCACTCCCCTCCTAGAGAAAATAAAACCAAGGCCCAGAGAGGAGAAGGTGTTGACAACAGAGTAAATTGGCACAAGGAACCAACCCTGAGATCCTCCCGTTAGCCTTTCTTCACCAGAAACCCCGCCTGCAGCACCCAGCAGCCCTGGGCAGGGGACTGTCACTCACTGGACAGGCAGCCTAGGAAACCCCAGCCATCTGGCCTCTGTCCCCATGTGTCCCCAGCCTCTGCAGACAAACACACCATGTGCAAGAAGGTTGGGTGCCACCATCTGCAGAGCCTTAATGAGAGGACTGTGATTTCTTGGTGTCTTGGCCAAGCTGTGTGCCAGTCCCAGAAAGTGAGCACCTTTGGCCTAATCTAACACAGGCCTTTAGCCCCTGCACGGCCTAAGTAAATCACCTTCGACTCCTCTCATCTGCTCTATAATGAATAGCTTCCTTGGTCAGGAAAATACTTTTTAAAAATCCTGACGGCAAGAAAAGAAGGAAATGAATCTTGTAGGGTTTATAGGTTTGAAAGGAAAACAATCATATCTTGGTGTCTCTTTATACAAAAGGTGATTCCAAAATGCCCAGTCCCTTGGGAGCCCTCTGCTATGGAAGTTAAGGATGGTAGCCCTGCTCTAAGGATCTTTGATGAGATGTCCATGAAGAATAAGGAGGTCGTAGGGCAAAGCAGAGAAGGGAGAGGATTCGGACTTAAGCAAAAGCCCACTAACAACTAATGTCCTTTGTCAGTGGAATGGTAAGGCTCTAGGGGACAATGAATCAGGTGGAGGCTGAATCTGAGGCAGATCCTATGTGGGTAGAACATTAAATAGAAGCCTTGAAGGTCCTTCCAAATCTCAGGTTCTATTCCCATGATTCATGGAGGGCAGCAGTATAAACAGCATAGATTTTAGGATAAGGATAATGCAGCTCAGTCCTGGCTCTGCTATTAGAGATGGATGACCTCGGGCAAAGCGTTCCTGAAATGGAGAATGTGCCTGACCCTTCTTCTACCTCTTTGGGTAATCACGCGGTGCCTCCTGCCAGGCACGTAGGGACTCAGCGAGCATCAGCTCCCTCCCTCTCTCCCTCTAACGGAATATACAGAATTCCAAGATCCCCTTGTCCTAAGGTTCCTAAAATTGCTAAAAGTCGGTGATTCCAACAGAAATAGGTCAAACAAAACATGGATATGGAAACCTCCTTTCCCACCTCTCCAGAACGCTAAGGCAATCTTCTCTCCAACCTTTGAGATGATGTCCATGTGGGCTTTTATTTTCAAACTTGCAATTTGGCAACCTGCTCTAGCCTTTTCCCACCTTCTTCTTCAAAGGACTTAGGCTGAGCTGTTGCTGGAGCCAAAAAAAAGGAACCACCAAGCTGAAGATAAATTATGTTGGTTTTTGCAGTGAGTGAATTGGGGCAGGAGATTTCACTAGAATAAAACGTTACAGGCTAAAGAGGTGACTGGAAGTAGATCTGCTTTGTCGGCAGAGGCTCCCAGACCCCCTCTGTTGCGGGCTCCAACCTGGCACCGCGGCTGGCCTCCAGGCCCTCCCATGTGGCCTGGGGTGAGCCTCTGAGGGCCTGAAGTGCAGGTGGCTCTGGAAGGAAGGGCTCTGACCATTGCCAGCCTGCCCTCTACCCTCTTCCCCACCTCAGGACAGAGCTGTATGTGGAGACAGGAAGAAATAAACTATGGTGATTCTTTCCAGAGCTTTTGGCAGACTTGTCTAAGATCTCACACCCGGAAAGAGAGGCCTGCTTCCACGGATTTGGCATATGCCAACCAGTGTGACACGGCCTTTCCACGGTGCAGATGACTTTAGGCAAAAGGTGGACACAACATTAAATCACAGTGACTCATTCCGTAAGGAGGTTATCTCCTTCCCAACTCTCCCTACATTCTTCTCATTATGAAGAAGAAAGCCTCTGTCTGGTACCAATGTGTCTTTAACCCTGTTCTCTCACTTCTGAATCATTCTTTCCAACGAAAAGCACGCCCTGGCCCGGGTCCTTCAGCAGGCAACAGTACCTGCTAGAATATAATTACTTTTATGTTTGTTGTATTTATTTTCATATCACCTACTTTTTAAAGCAAGTGGTAATAGCTTTCCATTTATTGGAGTGTTATGAATGTTCTTTTTAATATAAATATATGTATGATTTTTAAAGTGGACTAATTTGTTCACTTAATATTAAGTAAATAATACGGCTGGCACATAGGTATAGCAAAAACCACAAAGATGGTATACAAAAACTTAAAATTGGCGAAGCACTGGGTGAGCTGGAAAGGAGGAGATGACATGCAGTGTTTTTCCTCCACTCTCAAATTATGTAATAATTAAATAATACATCTTGTTGCCTCGTTCTTCCAACTGAAATGAAAACTTGGCCTCTCCCGCTTCCTTTCTCCTTTCTTGCCCCAAGGCTTCCTCAGCAGCAGCAGTGTTTGCGGCTGGTGAGCTGCAGGAGTACATCATCTTCCTTCCCCTTAACTTCCAGGTGAATGCTTTGAGCTATAGAAATGCTCATGATACTCACGTATTCATTCATCCACTCAGTAAACATTCGTGGGCACCTGCTCTGTACCAGTCCCGCGCCAGGCGCCCTGATACAGCAACGAACAGGTCTCTGCCTTCCTCAGGCTTACAAGCTAGATAGGGAGACCGAGCACAGCTGCAACACAGGGTCACGAGGACTGGAGCCGGGACCACGGGACACTGGGAGCACAAATCAGGCTCAGGGAAAGCTTGCCGGGCAAGGTAGCCGCTCCAGTGTCGTCAGATATGGAGACATCCAGCACCATCTCTCTCCTGCTAGGGGACCCCGGGCAAGGGACTTCAACCCTCAGCCTCAGTTTCCTACTCTGTGAAGTAGGGATAATAACTTTCTCTCCCTCTTAATATTATTGAGAGGATTAAATGAGACAAGAAGGGTAAAATGCTTTGCCACAGTGCCCAGCACACAGTAAATCCTCAATACGTGCCAAATAATTTCCTTCAGCGTCTTTCACCCAAGGCCTGTCTCTTACACACACATACACACTTGAAATTTCATTCAAATATCCCTCCCTGATCAGAGCAAATTTTATTTGAAAAGGTGAAGAGAAGTCAGTATGCTCTTATAGCACATAGATCTAGAACAATACTGAATAGAAATATATTCTTGCTTCTGATCTGATGGTATTTCCTTACGTACAGTTTGCTCTGGAGGAAGAATCCTGGGGTTGGAGTGGAGTTGATTACAATGGCCAAGATGGCGACAGTCAAAGGGAAACGTGCGGAGGGAATGCTTCTTAGTCACCAGCGGGGGGAGGGGGGCAGGGAAGAAAAATGTGGAAAACAGCAAGGTAATGAACGTTAGAAGCAGGAAAGCAAGGAGAGAATCATCTCTCCTTACCTTAAAAATAGAAGAGGCTTCCAGATTCCACTAGAAAATATGAGGGACTGGATGGAGCTGGTATTTATGAGCACACACTGTCTCTCACAAGACAAAGGTTACAACTATGGAGGGAAATAAAAATATCTAGGTTTTCTAATGCTTTCATATCTATGAAGTGGGTGAACACGCATCCAATTCTCACAACGGCCCAATGGTGTCTACTAGTATCGGCTCCATTTTATAAATGGAAAACTGAAGCTTGGAGAGAAGAATGGGTGAAATAGACGAAGGAGATTAAGAAGCACAAACGTCCAGGGGCGCCTGGATGGCTCTGTCAGTGAGCATCTGACTCTTCATTTCAAGTCAAGTCATGACGTCAGGGTCCTAGGATCGAGCCCCGTATTGGGCTCCATGTTCAGTGTAGGGTGTGCTTGGGATTCTCTCTCTCTCCCTCACCCTCTGCCCCTCCTCCCCCTGTTCACTTGTTCTCTCTCTAAAACAAATCTTAAAAAGAAAAAAGTACAAACTTCCAGTTATAAAATAAATAAGTCATGGAGATGAAAAGTACAACATAGGAAATACAGTCAATAATATTGTAATAACTTTGTATGGTGACAGATGGTAACTACACTTATCGTGGTAAGCATTGTTTAATGTATAGGATTGTTACATCACTGTTTGCATACCTGAAACTAACAGAACCGTGTATGTCAACTATACTTCGATTTTTAAAATTTTTAATAAATAGAAAGAAACAAAGAAACAAACAAAGGAAGAAAACAGAGCATCCTATGTTCAATTGATTGCCTTCACATTCCTCTGGAAAGCCATACATTAATATGGGAACTGGTCTTCCTTTATAGACTGCAATGTAATCACCGAGAAGCAAATGTAGTTTGTTGGAGCTGCCTCCCACCTGCAGCGCTCCCGGAGCGTCGGGTAACTCGATAACCTCATGAGCAGCCAGTGGAATAGCAGCATAAGGCAACGTGGCTGCAGTGCAGCTGCAGAAAATGCCCAGCGGGGCCTCTCCAGGGAGCTCCACGGAAGCAGCAGGACTGGCCCCAGCAGGGTCAGCAGAGAAGCAAGGCCCACCCTCACACCTCCTGAGTGATAGTCAACCCCCAGTGAGCACAGGCTTTTGGGGCTGGCAAAAAGCTCACCTCATCTCCTTCCATGCTCACAACTTCTGAAAAAGAAGTGGACAGCTGAATCCCAGTACCTGATGTGAGATGATCCCCAAACTCTCATTGTCTTAAATGGCCTTTCTGACCTCGCCCACCTACCTGAAATTCACAGCCTCCAACTCTGGCCTGGAATATTTTCTCATGAAAAACAAAAATATGACAGACTCATCATAGCCTTCTCACGTTCTGGTAGATGCTTCCTGAGTGTGCGAGCTCCCATGGAACCCAGTCCCAGTTCACGTCTACCTCAGCTTTGCCTACCTCCCCTTCACCATCCTTAAACTGTTCTTTAGCACTTTCACAGCTTGGACCTCGAGTTTCCTGTCAGCTTTCTTCCCCACTGGGCTCCTCCATGTCCATGGCTGAGACTCACAGGCCACCTTCCAAGAGTGTTCTCCCAACCCTTGGCTCCCGCTCAGCTCACTCTCTAGAATACTCTCCCCTCATTGATCTACCATTGGCCCTCCCCAAAGTTTGAAGTCCACCTCCTTCAGGAGGCAACAAGTCCCTCCAGAGTGTGTCCACAGTCCCCACATGCCCTCTTCATGACAGCGGTCCTCCCCTTCCCAGTGGGTGAGTCACTTCAACTCTCCAGGGGTCTGTTTCCCAGATGATGAATTCCTGGGCAGGAACTCTACCGTCATCCACACTGCATTCCCAGCACAAGATCTAGGACCTCCCCAGGGGAGATACTCAAAGAACGCTGCCTGAATGAATAAATCACTCATGGAATAAACAAATGAGCACAGGCTTGGGAGTCAGATATAACTGACCTCAAACCCGGGATTTAGCATAACGCACACGACAGTGGGTGAGTCACCTAAACTCTTCAAGCTTCATCATCTCTAACACCTGTAAGAGAACCAGACTACCCTCCCCAGGGGTTGCTGGAAGGATTAAATGACATAATGCATGCTAAACTCTTAGCACATGCCTGGAGCAAGAAAAGCATTCAATAAACGGCACCCACAGCCAGAGACCTAGATCCTTGACTTTATGCCAAACCCTGAAACAGGCACTGGGGTTCTGCAGTCATTAAAATACAGTCCCTGCTTTGTATTTTAATTAATTTATATAAGTCTTATCGACCCATTTATTCAGCACTTACTATAATAATAAAAGAGCTCATGCTTTGTGCTAAACAGTTCATATTAATTATCTCCTGTGATCGTCGCAATAACCTTATAAATTAGGCTCATTTAACAGATTAGGGAACAAGGCTGAAAAGAGTTAATTAACTTGCCTAAAGTCACATGGCTAACAAGGGACCAAACAGACATTGAACACACATTTTCAGACTGGTCTCTCAATACCAAGCTCTCTTCTTTTCTCTAAGAATTTGCCATTGACCTTTTCCCATCCTCACGCTGACCTGTTACACAAAAGTCACACTTAAGTTTACATTAACATCTATAAAACACAATTTATTCATGGGGTCTGAGGTCCCTGAGGGGTAGGACAGGTACCAGCAAATGGGGCTGGGGAGAGAGAGAAGGAGTGGAGAAGCGAGGGGGAAAGTAGGCTGACAGGTTTTCAGGTCACCTCTCCCCTTGGCAACTACCTGGCATTCGACGTGTGGTGAATGAAAGACAGGAAGAGGCGACTCAAAGAAGCAGCAGATTGGAGACCCTGAGTGGTCAAGGGAAACTTAACAACTCAGGGAATTGGGAAGGCAGGGAGGACAAAACATAAGACAAAGGAGGACCAAAGCAGAGCCTGCCGTAAGTGAGAACAGCTGGTTCAAACCCATCTTGCTCCCTGGTCTTGTTGTTTGACTTTAGGCAAACATTGTAGCCTCAGGCCCGTCATTACAGAAACCAGGTAAGCCTGCCTTGGCAAGCTGGCTGAATCACTGAGAGACTCCAAGAAGATTCCTTAATGTGCTTTAAAAAAAAATTAAACAAGGCATATTTTGAGCATGGTTTGTTAAATAGATTTCTTGCAGGGCAACAACCATGACGATGGAAGATGCATCCCCCCCAGTTGTTCCCAGAGGAGGGTTGGTATCCTAGATTTGCTTCCTTGAGCAAACCCCTTACCTTCCTGGCACCTGTTTTTCCTATTTATAAATCAAGGATACGAACATCAGCCTCTCGTGGTTGGCCTGACTGCTTAATGTGAAGATGGAACAGTGGCTCGTTGTACGTGTATGTTCTCTTGTCTGAGAGTTTTACGACCGTTTTTGCTAATTTGTTAAGTTTATTATAGAAGTGAGAAGTCCTCTCCTATAGTCCTAACAGAAGGCAACATGAGTCTCCATCAGTGGTCCAAACTTTGGGGTCAGATCTGCCTTGGCCTCTCAACTCTATGCCTTATTAGCTGGGCGGGGGGAGTTAGCACGCCTGTGTTTATCTTTAAGGCAGAAGTGAAATTTTCTCTTCTTTAAAATGGAGATGATATTAGATAAAACATATTCAAGTACCTACCTATATAATAATTTCTTATCAAGGAGCTTATATAAAAGAAGAATTTATACAAGAATCTTTGAGTCAATTTTGTTCCACTTTTATTAAATCTCAAAATTTGAAGGACAGAGAATTACGCTGGGAGCAATTTTGCTCTCAACCAAGGGGTGGGTGAGAACTTGAGATCTCCTCTTGCTGTTCTCTCAATGACCAAAGGACAAGAACAGATTTTCTGTTCCCAGGCCACAGGTTTTGTTGATGCACTAATATAACCCAGACACTGGAAAGTCAGGTCAGGGATTTGGGGAAACTGGAAAAACTGCCATCAATCTTTTGGAAACCTGATTTTAGACTTTTTAAGCTTTTAAAACAAACAAAAAGACCCCTTGCTTCTGAAATTCAGGAGAAAACTGTCTTTAGTGAATGCCGGCAACCAGGAACCCAGAAGAGATTGGAGAAACGATACTGTGTTCTCATCTCGCATTGTTGGCCTTGGATAGGCCTGGATCTCTAGACTTGCAGTCAGCTGTCCACTGAGTGCTCAGGGGCACAAGCTCTGGGGTCCCTGGGGCACCTGCTCAGACCTCTCCTGCCTGAGACATGAGATAGTACCAGAGGGAAGGACTGAGCCAGCCCCCAGGAAACGCAGTTCACAGACCCAGACTTAGGATCAAAGTGGCAGGAGAGGGAAGTGGTGGGTAATGGTAACAATGACGCTGGGGCACTTTCCCCAGGCCAGGCTAGGTGCTCTTTGTGCATTATCCCCGTGAGGTAGGTGCTGTGCTGGGAACACCGTTTTACAGAGAAGGAAACAGGTTCAGAGAAGTTAAGTAGCTTTGCCAAGGTCACACATTAGTAACTAAGGGAGCCAGAACTGGAACCCTGGAGCCCACACTCTTAGTCACTGTCGCTACTGCCTGTGTGTATATTAAATGAGTAAGGATTTACCTCTTGAGTATAAGCTTTGCGCCCAAGAGCATTCCACAGCCAACTACACTGAAGACCTCTTGAATACTACTGTGTGAATAGGAAGGGAACCTAGAAGCCCCATCCCTCCTCAGGTACTTGGATCTCCTCTGCACTATCTTTGCCAAGAGATCACCCAAGACCGGCTTTCACACGTTCAATGACACAAGCTTTAACTTATGCGGTAGCCCCTTTGCCCTTGAGGAGCTCTGGCTACAGGAAATCCTACATTGAGCTGAAATGTCTCACTGAAATGTCTACCCACTGGTCCTATTTCTGCCCTTTGAGATGTTGCAGAGCCAATTCAGCCCTTTTTCCACCTAACAGCCCTCTGGGTACTTTGAAAACAACAATTCTGGTCCCTTCACATATACCACCCCCGTCTCTCCCTATCGCTGCAGGAAAAAAAAAAAATTAAGGCATTTATTTACTTGTTCACACTCTCAATAAACACTGCCTGAATACCCACCACAGATCAAACACTCTGCTATTTATGTGCCGAGGGAACCATGGAGCTTAAATTCTAGGAGAGAAGATAAAAATACCCACAAATGATTACATTACAAGGTAGAAAATTATGAAACTATAAGAATACCTGAAGGATAGCTGTATGGGTTCAGAAGAGAGAGGGAGCTTTTCCAGCTGGGTAGTGAAGATGACACAGAGATGCTCTTTGAGCCTGGTCTTGAAGACTGAGAAGTGTTACTGACCATCTGCCGTTGCAAAGAACTGAGTGGACAGAGGGTCCTGGGGTGGCGTGACGACAAGAGCCTCGGGCTGGGAACAGACCTACTGCACGGCAGCTATCGCCCAGCTCCTCATTCAGACGAGGATCTACAAAATGGAATGGATAGCACCTGCCCTGACTATCCTCCCGAGCTGCCACGAGGGTCAGGTGCAAGGGTTTTGAAACAGGACGACAATGAGAGGAAAATGCCCCGAGTATGCAAGGAATTGATAAGCCCTATTTTCTTATTTGGAGATGACTCTGATACTTCCACAGTTTGGTGAGAGCTAGAAGAATCAGAAGACATGTGCTTTGGTGACAGCCCCATTGAGGGGCTGCTAGTCCAGCACAAGCAGAAGGAGTAGAAGGAAAACCAAACTCCAGAGAGAAGCAACATGGCCTGTAGTGAAGCAAAGCAACCAATAAAAATCTCAGCTCCTCGGCACCACCTCATTACAGAATAATCCTATAAGGCATGATCAAAGAAAGGATCAGCAGCTCAAACATATTATCAGCCACCTAAGCCTTGAGAGGAGAAGGCCCACTGAGAGATTAAGACACTTAGGACATGTCTGAGAGGCTTTCCTGCAGTTAGAGCTTCACTAATTGACACCCAAGCATTGGCAACCATGCTGCCTGGCTCGTTATTACCTCCACCTGAGAAAGGAAAGCCCGCCCTCACGCAGACTCAAGGGCCCGAAGCAGAGAAAGGTGCATGGTGAGATTTTCCACAAGGTCCCATGAGACACCCTTTAGCCTCTAATCCGGCTACATGGACACACACTTGGGTTGGGTACAAGCTGCACGTGTACATAGTCTATCAACCATCAAGAGGCATATATTGAGCACTATATGAATCAGGGCTCTTTCAGGTGCAAAGGAAAAAGAAATCCAACTATAACTGGCTTAAGCACAAAATCAATTAATTGGTCCATTTAACTAAAAAAGCCAGAGGAGATCATGATTTGAGGCTGGCTGGATGCAGGCACTCAAACAATATTACTGGGAAACTGGCTTTCTCCCACTCTCGATTCTGATTGCCTCAAACTGGCTTCATTGTCTTTGTTTTGTTTTGGTGGGAGGAAGGGGGAGTGGGCCCTCCTAGTCACATCCTCAAAGCACTAAGTCTAATTGGCTGTGATTGGATAGATTTGGGTCATATGTTTATCCCCGAGCAAGTCTGTGTTTTAGGGGCTGGAGCGTATTGAGGAAGCAGTCCTGTCAGACCCTCCCACCCCTGGATCTTGGGCTAATGCCACCCAAACCACCTAGACTGAAAGTGGGTGAGGTAAGGGGTATTCCTCAAGGAAAACCCAGGTGCTGTTAGCAGAAGAATGACAAATGGATGCCAGTTGGGCAAAAACAACAGACGTCTATTCTCAGAACTCTTCTGGTGGAAATCCAAAAAGGAAATCCACAACAATGCCATATTTTTTCATCAAGGAAACCATTCTTCAGTTGAGGGAAAGTTGTCACATGTAAAATTAATGGAAAACCTAACTGATTATAACAAATAACCTCAAGCGTACATTATAGATCGTAAGTCTGGAAAACGACGTTGGCTGCTATAACTGAGCAAGACACTTGATCTCTCTGTGCCTTAAACATCATTTCTCTGTAAAATGGGGGCAATAATAGACTCTACTTCATAGGGTCATTGTGATAATTTAATAAGAGAGTTATCAGAAGCATGAAGCACAGTGCATGTCACATAGTAAAAAAATCTTATAGGACTTGATTCATTCATTCAATGCTTACTATGTGCCAAGAACTACTATAGGCACTGGCAATACAGTGAAGAAGAAAGCTCCTATTATTGTGCTGCTTACATTCTAAAATGAAAAAGTAAATATATAAATGAACAAAAAAATTTAGATAAGGGTAACTGCCATGAAGAAAAAGAAAACAAAATGAACGATAGTGATGGGAGAGAGGTACTTCAGGAAGAATGGTCAGAGAAGGCTTTGTTGAGGAGTAGCATTTTAATGGAGATACGAACGACAAAAAGAACTAATTATGTGAAGATCTGGACTCAATCGGGATAGCTTGGTGAGATAAGGGGAGAGTGGGATGAGGTATGGTCACAGAGGGGAGTCAGGGCTGACCATATGTCCATGCTGAGGAATTGTATTTCATTCTAATTACAAAGAGAATTCAATGCAAAGGTTTAATATGTTAGAGATTACTCTGGCTTCCATAAAGAATGGACTATGGCTTGGGTGTCAAAGTAAAAGTGAGAACTAGAGAAGGAAAAATGCTTGATGGAAGAATAGAGTGAAAAAGTAACAGCAATCCCTGAAGAAAAAATAAGGTAAGACAGAGATAAAGAGGGGCCATCAGGGAGCCAGTAGAGGGAGCCATGAGCACGGTGCAGAGTAGTGGTGGGAACCCTTTGGTGGCTCCTTACTGTTTCCTTACTATGAAGAAGTAATCTGTGTCTGACAAACTCTCCTACTGAGAAAAACTACAAAAACTGGAACAAAAATAAAATTGAGCGTTTCAAGGCAAGTGGGAGCCACCAACTTGAAGGGCTGAATTGTGCTTTCTCTACTCAGGGCACTTTCTGATTCTCACTGCAGAACAAAATGGCGAAACAGAAAACAGTGGCCTAGCAGTTTCACTGGGGTACAAGGCCAAAAAAAAAAAAAAAAGTTATCATCTGCCAGAAATTGAAGAGCCAAGACCCTAGAGAAAAAGGAACAACAGAGAAGTGAGACCAACATCCTGTGTATAATTTCTCATCAGTGTCTGCCAAATTCCCAGATGTGCATGTAGGTGGTAAGAGCCTAAGTAGTCAAGGGAACATAGCTGGTAACGTCCTCCAGAAGGTGGAGATAATTTCACTCTCCTAAGAGGGAGAACAGGACTTAATGACACAGGGAGAGAACAGAATACGGGAATGGAAAAATAGTAACTCTGCGGTGGAGAAACTGCCAGACACTATCTAAACTAAATGACCAAGGTCAACATCAATAATGATAAGTCATGAAATATCAGGTACCCACTGAGATCACATGACAAGGAGGTCACCTCACCACTATGATGTTCTTTCAAAACCTTGTAACCTCCATCTAATCATGAGAAAAAATCAGACAAACTCAGATTGAGTGGCCTTCTATAAAATACCTGACCAGCACTCCTCAGACCAATAAGGTCATGAAAAAAAAACAAGAGAAGACTGAGAATCTGGCACAATAAAGAGGAGACTAAAGAGATATGATAAGTAATGTGGTATCCTGGTATCCTGGATTGGGGTCTGCAACAGGAAAAGGACAAAAAAGGGAAAAACTGGAAAAATCCAAATAAAGTTTACAGTTCATCAAATAGCAATATGTCAATATTGCTTCCTTACTTCTGACAAATGTATCATATTATGTAAGATGTTAACATTAGGGAAAACTGTGTGAAGGGTATATGGGAACTTTTCTGTAAATTCCAAAATAGAACAAAATGAATGATAGCGATGGGGGCAGTACTTCAGGGAGGGTGGTCAGGAAGGGCTTCGTTACAAAACAAAATTTTAGAAGATTATTTTTGAAAAAGCAGCTGCTAAGAGGTGAAAACACTAAGTAATGATTTTGACAGTCCCATAGAGTTGTGGAAACAAAAACCAGAGTTGTCAGGACCCACCAAAGGGAATGTTCTGGCTTTCAGCCAAGAACCCTGATGGGCTCAAGGAGTAAAGCAAATCAGAAATAGACACCCCTCATATGGTGATGGATGGTAACTAGCCTTTTGGTGGTGATCGCTTTGTAGTGCATACAGATGTCAAATTATAATATGTACACGGAAATTTATATAATGTT
Organism: Ursus arctos; assembly: GCF_023065955.2. NCBI lineage: Eukaryota > Metazoa > Chordata > Mammalia > Carnivora > Ursidae > Ursus > Ursus arctos. The sequence continues at coordinate 41,961,328 of NW_026622819.1, read as the reverse complement.
ACATACCAATTTTATGCCCAAAAAAGTTACACTGAAAAAAAAAGAAGGGGGAGGAAATAGACACTCCTTACAAAGCCTGAAACAAAGCTTGAAATCATCTCAGTGCATGCTCGAATCAAGGTGATCTGTCCACACTCTGCCAGCCTGAAGGAAACGTAATCCTTTCTAGAAGATAACATGATTCAGAGCCAGTGTAATTTTTCATATATAATTTAAAGTATTTACAGCAAAAATACCAGGCATGATAGTAAACAGATACAAATGATCAAAATCTAATTTTAAAATATCAGGCAATACAGAGATACCAGTAGATAGCCCAGATTCTAGAATTCTCAGGCAGGAATTTTAAAATAATCATGATGATTATGTCCCAGAAAATAGATGAAAAGATGGGGAATTTCTCCAGAGTGCTGCAATCTATTTTTTAAAAAGAAAAAAGAAGTGAAAGTGCTAGCCTGAAAATTAAAACAATTGAAATTAATTCAGTATATAAATGTAAAACCAGTTTAAACACAGCAGAAGAGACAGTCAGTGAAAAGAGTAGACAAGATTCAGATAGATTCAGAGAAAGGGGGGGAAATGGAATAGAAAATGCAGAAACAGGCATAAGTGGCATGGAAACATCACAAAAAGCTCTTAGCCTATGTGTAATTGGGATTCTAGTAGAGAGGAGAGAATGAAGGAACAATAATGAAAGAAATACTGACTATTGAACTACATCAAGACACGAATTTGAAAGAGCTCTGTGCGTCTCAGCAGGATATTCACAGAGAACATGGAACCTCGGCACCCACTGTGGACTGCCGGTGTGAAGGCAGCAGGTGGGAGACTTGGTCTGCGGATCACTAGGACCCAGCAGAGGGTGGTGCCCCGTGGGCCTGGAAGAGGGCCTGGACACGTCTGCTTGGTCAGAGTCTGTGCTCCAGGAAGGGAAATCCCATCAGCAGTGTTGGAAGGAAGGACCCTGCAAGCTTTGAAATATTCATTCTTTGGATGTAAATTATCAGTGTTGGATGCCAGATCAAGATTCAAAGGAAGAAAAGGATATTGATACCACTGTGTCGAAACAAGGTGAAAATGACAGAGGATTTTCTCTGCTCATTAAGACAGAGAAGCCAAAATGTAAAATATACTTCCTACTATATCTGTTTGGTTAAACCAGTTCTTCCCCTCCATGGAACACTGGAGAAAATGGATAAGTTCTGTTTTTTAATAAGTGTAAAGTAAATGATTCCTTTGCTCTAAGTTATTTTTAGAAGAAACACTTAATTGAACAATTATGGGCTGGGAGCATAATAAATGTGTTTTGAGAATTGTTCTAAAAGCAAGAAGAATAGAAGATTATTATTTTCAAACTTGACTCTTCAACCAAATGACACAATTTGTACATCCTTTGTGAATGGTATAAATGTGGCTGATGAGACTGATAAAAGCCATTACATAGAGCCCAATGAGAAAATGTCTATCGGAAAGTTCAGCATAAAACTTTATTCACTCTTCCCTGTGTAGTTCTAAAATAGTGTTCGACAGGGAAGAAATGTACAGCATCGGGAATACAGTCAATGGTATTGTAACAGCGTTGTGTGGCGAAAAACGGTAGCTACACTTGTGAGCACAGCATAACATATAGACTTATATTGAATCACTATGTCCTACACTTGAAACTAATGTAACATTTTGTGTCAAATATACTTCAATAAAAAAATATATATACACATACCCACACAAAATAATTAATTAAAATAGTGTTTGACTCCTTAGGAAAAAAACAAACAAACAAACAGAGGCACATGATATAAAACTGATAAAACCAAAGTCAGTAAAATATTAAAAACCACCAGAAAACAAAGATGCACTATCTTTAAAGGATCAAAAACATGGCCGATAGCTGACTTTTCAAAGATATTTTATCAGGCAGAAAAGAATGGAATGACATAATCAACTTCCAAATACCTCTAAGAATCAAAGTCTAAAGCAGAGAGGATACTAGAAAATAGTTTGAACTGAATAATATTGAAAACATAACTTGTGGGATGCATCTCAAGTAAAGCTCTGGAGAAAAGAGAAATTCTTAAATGTATATTAGAAAATAAGAAAGGTTATGGGGCGCCTGGGTGGCTCAGTCATTAAGTGTCTGCCTTCGGCTCAGGGCGTGATCCTGGCATTCTGGGATCGAGCCCCACATCAGGCTCCTCCGCTGGGAGCCTGCTTCTTCCTCTCCCATTCCCCCTGCTTGGGTTCCCTCTCTCTGGCTGTCTCTCTCTCTGTGTCAAATAAATAAATAAAATCTTTAAAAAAAAAAAAGAAAGAAAGAAAGAAAAGAAGAAAGGTTAAAAATCAATTATCTAGGGGCGCCTGGGTGGCACAGCGGTTAAGTGCCTGCCTTCGGCTCAGGGCGTGATCCCGGCGTTATGGGATCGAGCCCCACATCGGGCTCCTCTGCTATGAGCCTGCTTCTTCCTCTCCCACTCCCCCTGCTTGTGTTCCCTCTCTCACTGGCTGTCTCTATCTCTGTCGAATAAATAAATAAAATCTTTAAAAAAAAATCAATTATCTAAGCATCCATTTCAAGAAGCCAGAAAAAAAGAAACAAATTAAACAAGCAAAAAATGCATAAGTTGAGAGGGGAAAAAAGGGAAGAAAGCATAGAAAACAAATTTATAATATAGAAAAAAATTTAAAGCTGGTAATTTGAAGTGACCAATAAAATGGCTGAGCCCCTAGAAATAATAATCAAGAAAAAAGAAAGCATAAATTATCCTATGACAAATAGAAGAGAAGACATCACTACAGATTCTATAGATTAACAAAGTAAGAGTATTATGGCAATTTTATGCAAATAAATGTGAAAATTTATATTAAATGGACAAGTGCCTAGAAAAGTACAACTTACTAAAACCACCACAAGAAGAAATATGCAATCTTAACAGTCCTATATCTATTAAATAAATTGAATCTGTAAAGAAAAACTTTCTTCTAAGAAACTTCCAGGCCCAAATGCCTTCACCAATGAACATTTCCAAACATTTAAAAAAGAAATAACACCAATCTTAAATAGATGTTTCAAAAGAATAGAAAAGAGAAAATATTGGTGATGAGGCCACCACTATCTTTATACCAAAACCTGAAAAAGACATTTTTAAGTTCTAGGTTAATCCTTCTCACGAACAAAGATTATTTCATTTTGCCAAAAAACAAGCAAAATGGGAGTAATAAAAATTAGAATCATTGATATCTTTGGCATATAATGACTGGGAGGGGATCTGAGGCAGGCTTCTAGAACGCGGGCCATGTTTTGTGTCGTGATATAGATAGCATCCATTTTGTAAGTAACTTAACAAAACTTATGCATTTAATATATGTGTATTTCCATTTTAACTGGTTTTTAAATATGCAATACAAGAATCTCTTTGCATCACCTCCTTCCTTCAACCAACACTGATTATGACCCACTTGCCATAGTTCCTAGTTCAGAGAAGGTAGTTAATAAACATTTGTTAAAAACCAAATGAACAACTCTTTTATTAGAGTTGTAAAACCTCAGCACAGTGTCAGACACACAGCTGGTATTCAAAATATATGTACTTTTTAAACGAATGAACCACTGAGTGAAAACCCAGAAGAGAATATATATATATATCCTCTACCAAACCTTCTTAATGCCAAAACTCCTTGTGGAGGCAGTGAGAGACCCAATAAGAGGAACTGACTGAATAAACATGCAATAAGAATGAAGGACAGGCTAAGAAGAAAGTAAGAAAAAAGCGACAGAGATGGTTTGAAGGAAAGATGGGAAATCAGCACAAGGGGATCATGAAAAGCCACACATGGGCATCAAGCCACCAGAGCCCAGCACACAAGTATAGACTTGGCTATGAAACTAAACTGGGGGAGTCTCTGGGCGGAAAGCCAGGGGCTGATCAGTCTTGATATGAGGCATTTCTTCTTCACTGATCCTACCTCCTCTTCTTTATTTTAGGTCTCCAAATGAAGGTGTTGGGAGCCAGGACTTGAAAGACAGGAGTCCTGAGTTCCAGACTCAGCTTTGTAGGGAAACCTTAAGCCAGTCATTCCGATTTCCGGGCTTCCTGGTGACTAACCAGAAAAATGGGAGGAAAGGTCCCTCAATATTTTAAGCATCCACTGCTTAGGACTAAAAATTCCCCTAGTGCCACTGAGATTTCCCAAGAAGTTCTGAGGTCTCTTCTTTAAAGCACAGAGGGCATACTATTGCTTTGCAATTAAAAAAAAAAAAAGTAGCAAGTTCATTCTCTAAATTGGGTTAGGAAAGGCTGGCAGTAAGCCTCCCGCTCCTTGGAGGAAAGGCTCTTCCATGGTATCATTTGAAGACCCATATTCATCAAAATACTTCAGCACAATTAGGCAAGCTGCTCAGTTGCTCAGAATATCCATCTCTCTTTACAAAGTATCATTGAAGCCTGTCAAAGCAGTATTGAAACATCCAGCACTCTCCTCTGTGGATGTCATTATGGTCAGAGGTTTGGCATTGTGTTAATTACATTAGCGGGTTCAGGCCTGCATAATCTCACCTGATTAACACTATTCCTTCCTCTTTCTCTCTTCAGGCCCTCTGCCTGAATCTTTTAGTTCTTCTTTCATTTAATCACTCATTCATCCTTGCAAGAAATATTTACTGAGTTCCTCCTATGTGCCGAGCACTGTGCCAGGTGCTAGACATACATCAGTAACAAGCCAGGTGAAGTCCCTTCCTTTGCAGATTTCCTTTACCTTCTCTCTCCATGCCCTTCATTTTAGTTGGACCAAAAAATAGTGGAAAGACCTGTTAGCTATAATTAGGTATCTGCATTCTTGTCCCAACTCTACTACTAGTCTAAGGGGTAAGTCACTTAACCTCTTTGGATATCATTTTCCTCTTCTGTAAATAAAAGTGTTGAACAAGAACAGTCTCTAAGAATCTCTCACATGGACTTTTTTCAATAGCTTCTAATTAGTCTCCCTGTTTTCATTTTTCCCTCCCATCCCCACACATTTTACTCTAAACACAGTAGCCAGACTAATCTTGTTAAAATGTTAAGTCAGATCTTGTTCCCACAAACCCTCCAAAGGGTTTCACTCAAAATAAAACCCCAAGTCCTGACTATGACCTAGAGGCAGTACATGGTCTCGCCCCCAAGCACTTCTCTAACCTCCTCTACTCGCACTCTCACCTTCACTCATTCCACCCAGCCATGCTGGCCTCCTCGCTGTTTCCTGTACACTCTAAGCATACTCCCCTCTCAGGGTCTTTACGTTCGCTCTTCCACTGCCTGGAAAGCTCTCCTTCCCCTCCCCGAGGTTTACATGGCTCATTCCCTCACTTCCTTCCGTCTTCTGTTCAAATGTCTTCTTTTCATAAAGCACTCCCTAATCTGACCACCCTCTGTTAAATCGTATCTCTATATCACTTTCTGCCCTTAGACTGCTTTCTTCGCTTTAACCCTTATGATTGCCTAATACGTCATAATTTACCTTTTTATCTTCTCTCCCCTCCACTGGAAGATGCACTCCATTAGAATGTTTTGTTCCCTGTTATATCCCCAGTGCCTAGAATAATAACTGACACATAGTAAACACTGAATGAATAAATGAAGGAATGAACAAATGAAATTAAAGAATGAATCACCTCTAGGAATAAAATAAGTCTCAGTGTAGGTCAAAATGTATTCATACTTAAATAAGTCAAGGAGAGAAAGACAATTATCATATGGTTTCACTCATTTATGGAACATAAGAAGTAGGAAGATCGGTAGGAGAAGAAAGGGAAGAAGAAAGGGGGTGGTAATCAGAAGGGGGAATGAACCATGAGAGACTATGGACTCTGGGAAACAAACTGAGGGCTTCAGAGGGAAGGGGGGTGGGGGAATGGGATAGCCCGGTGATGGGTATTAAGGAGGGCACGTATTGCATGGTGCACTGGGTGTTATACGCAAATAATGAATCATGGAACTTTACATCAAAAACTAGGGATGTACTGTATGGTGACTAACATAATATAATAAAAAAATTATTATAAAAAAAGAAAAGAAACATGCATTACTCTTATAATTTAAAAAAATGTATTCATACTTAGAAGAGCTCAAATCTGGCTATCTATAAGGGGCCACTCAAGGATTGGAATTAGACTACACAGAATAGTTACCATTACAAAATGGACCATCTGCTGGAGCCAGTCCCTTCCATTCCGTTGAGATTTCTGTTTCAAAGCACAGTAGTCACAATAAGATTAGACCAGAATGCCATATCTTCCATGCAGCTTCTTGTGATGAGAATGAATGCTACTCTCCCTGCATGACTTAGGCCCAAAGAGATTCAGTCATTTATCCAACATCATCCAGACTTTTTGAGGCAGAGTTAAAATAAGGACATAAATCTCTGACCTCCAAACCTACAGGGATTTTCAATAGTGACCCACACAAGACAGAAAGATCCAAGTATACTGCTTATAGGCATAAGAAATATGTGAGGTCTGGGGTAAAAAGTGTAGATTCACAATGAGGAGCTTTTCCCACTGAACCTCTGAAGTGATTTTATGTCTGGAGGTTCAAAGTACTGTTCATCTTACACATTGGCAGATCCCCAGTGCTTGGCACACTCTTACTTCATGTATGTTGATTAAATAAAAGTAGCAGCCTCAGAGTAAACAGAAGCCTGCTAGAAAACAGGGGCCCCCAGGTAGTAAATATTCTCCTCTCCTGCATAGCCCAAAGTCTTGGAGCCAGTCACACCTACATCAGCAACAACAACAACAACAACAACAACACACACACGCACACGTGCACGCACAAACACACACACACACATACACACACACATACACACACAGAGTCCCTTGAAGGAAAAGAAAAAGTAACTTCTACACACTGCATCCAGGTGCTTCCTAGCCCGGTAAGGAGCAAGGACAAAGTTGTGATATCACAGTTTGTTTTAGAATCTTCAGGATACAACAATGACACAAATAGATGCATACATATATGCCCATGTGGACAGAGACCCATTTACAAGCACAAATGTACTAACACACATGTGTACTGCCCATTCGCTTCAGAATTAGGGTGGATACCATATCACAAATCAATTTATATAGAGAGAAATATACATGTTTGTCTTGCCCAACCTACTCACAAATGTACACACACATGTATACAAACACATTCACAAAGATAATATTTACCTCAAGTTATTACCATGAGAAGTAAATGAGATTATGTGAAGTGCACACTAGTGTCTGATAGATAAAAAGGCATGCTAATAAAGGTTAGCAATAGATACAGATAGACACTATAAATGTGTATAAGACTTCTATGAATAACTACCTTCAAAGCTAAATTTCCTTTTCAGTCACTACTCAGAAACTCATGGAAATTCTAAGCAGCCCATCACTGTTCTGGTGTGTGGAAGCCAATAAAGGAGAGTAATGTGGGTGTGTCATAACAGTGGCGTGGAGGTTGGAGATGGGGGATTCTTGCTGGTAGGAGACTGATGAACAAAGCTTTCCATAATTCTTTGGGGAGAAGACCTGGGCTTGGAGACAGCTGCGCTGTTAAGAACTATTCTAGGGAGAACCAACCTCCAAAACCTCAAAAGAAGGAGTTCCTAATGCTGCTGAGAAAGAGGGAAGGGTTGTCCCCACTCAGTAGACTGGGAGGGAGGCCCCAGGGTCCCAGCCAGTTCAAAACAGCCAGAAAATCCTGCAGAGGCTATTAATCCACCAAAGTCTGGTAGCTTGGAGAAAATCTGATTAACTCCACCTCCCCAGCTGGGCTCTACAGTGAAATATATAGCTGGTATCTGAGACTCAAATAAGGTGGGAAACAGAGAAGTGGGGGTGGGGGTAGAAGTGGTTAAGTACTAGATACCTGTGTGTAAAGCTAAAGAGTAGAAGTGGTTAAGTACTAGATACCTGTGTGTAAAGCTTGGCTCAATCATTATTTGGGAACAAGACACAGCTCTCTTAGGCTCTGTTGCCCCAGCTGGTGACACGTAAATAAAACTGTCTCCTGTTCAGTTGGAAGAGGGCATATCTTCCTTATCTCCCCAAAGGGTGCCCACAGCAAGGCCAGGACTTCTCCCTCTTGACCCTGGACAGTGCTCAAAGAATTTCTCCTGCATTTTCCTGTTGTAGTGGCCCAGGGGAAGAGGTGGGAACTTTTATGGACCAGACTTCTTGAAACCTCTCCTTTACTTCTGTACCAAATATTTTAACTTCAGAGCTCTAAAGAAACTCAGGGATCTGGTTCAATTCTTCCCTTTAAAGATAATGTACTGATCCCATTGGCAGGTTCCAACTGAGACCCGCGGTGTTTGTTTTACTCACATACAACTACATTCTTTAAATATTGTGGCAATATTTTGAGAGACCTCGAGAGATTAATTCCATAATCTCCCTTACCCCACCGCCTGCTTGCAAAGGAGAGGAGAGACGCGGATCTCGTCCAGCACTTTAAGCGTTAAACTCAACACAGAGTCTAATACACGATTGGCCAAACACTGAGAAAAGATCTGGTTTTCGCAGCCGCGGGCCAATGAGCACCTCGAGTGGGAGGGTTTGAAGATACTAAGGAGTTTTTTCCCCCCTTTTTTCCTCTCCACCCCCTCCCATCGGCCTTCGCCCGCCCCCCCCCCCAACCCCTATGCCGCCAGTTTGTTAAATTAATGCAGTAAGAAAGTCTGAAGATCTGAAGGAGTCCTGGCCAAAGGAAGATGGGCGAGCTCAGAAAATCGAGATGCATCTGAAGCCTTGGGCTACTGAGCCCCGCGGGGTCGCCATGGACCCCGGCAGCCCCTGAAACTTGCCCTGAGCTCTCTCACGCCTGCAGCCCCAAGCAATGGGACACCTTTCCTGCAGCGATCATAACTTATTCGTCGGGGACCAAAGAACAGGGATCGCAAGGCGACAGCAGACCGGCACGCAGGCAGGGGAACGAGATTCCGGGACTCGGTCGCGATGCGCCAGCCTGGCACATTCTCCGGGATTTAACTGAAGGCAGCACCGTCAATCGCTTCCCCTCGCCCCTAACCCCCTCAGGCCAGCCCAGGGGCATTAAGCCCAGCTCTCTCTACCCAAGATGCTCGCCCAACCTAACGGTCCGAGGCCAGCGCTCTGATCGCCACAGAAGATTTTTTTTTTCTTTCATGGAGCTGGCCGTTTAAACAGAAAAACAGGGGTAAAAAAGAAAATATACCCACCCCCAAACGTGCCTCCCCAGCGCCGCAGGGAGACAACAGACAACCTGGAGTTTAACAAACAGCAATACTCTTCGCGCTCCTGAAAAGCGGGGCTGGACGCTCTCCGTGGTGCTGAAACGCTTCGCGGCTGCCTCTGTCCGTGGTACCTACAGACCCCTCGTTCCAATTTCCCCTGGGGCTCTTCCTCCGCGCCCCTGTTCTCCACCTCCCCTTAGCATCTGGATTATTTTTTCAATAGCGCTCGCTGGTTTTGTAAGTGCCAATTTGAAACATTTTTGCCCCCATAACTCGTGGACTACAAAGCACAAGGACCTGAAAAATGTACAGCTTCAATACTCTTCGACTCTACCTTTGGGAGACCATTGTATTCTTCAGGTATGCAATTTTCTACTGACCACATCACTGTAATGGAAATGGGGGAAAGGAGCACTGAGGCTGACTCTGTCCGTGATCCCCTCATTTGGGGGGAGGGGGCTGTTGTATACCGCTGCAATCGGGTCTTTCCATCCCCCGCTCCCCCACCCCACCCCGCCCGCAGGGTGTCTGGCTTGTGCGTGGAGGTCTGAGACAGTCGCCGCTCTGGCAGCTGTTTGCCTGTTTTTTGTGATTTGTTTGTCCTTCCACCTGCTATACCCCCGCCCTATTACTGGTCTCCAGCCCCTCTGCATATTGGCTCTCACTGGGCTGAGGACTTTAAGGAGAAGCTTTAGGAGTTACTCAGTTTAATTAGGACTGCATTCTCTCTAACCGCAGTGCCGAAAACCTCAGCTCTCCCGTCTGGGAGCCAAGTGACAACTAGCGGTGACGGGGAAGGTTGCACTCGAACTTGCTGGACACAGAACATTTTATTTTCTCTCGTTTTTTGTTGTTTTCTTTTTCTGCGGGGGGTGGGGGGGTGCTGAGGCTTAGTGCTTGGGAACAATAGCGTTATGACCTCAGGTTGTAAAGCCCTGAACTTGGGTGCAGAGTGGATCTACTTAGGAAGAGATCCTGGGAAACATTTTCCTTTTGAAACTTTGACTCCCTCCTCTCACCCACTCACCTTTTCAAACTCTACTTTGTTAGCTGCAGATCCTGAACTGATGGACAATTCTTGTTTGTTTTGTTTAATTTATGTCTATCCCTCAGTCTGGAGCTGAGTTCCCTCAACCGTTCTCTCCCAGGTTAAAATTTTCTGCCTACAGGCTTAGCATTCTGTTAGTACAAGTGAAAGTGAAAAATTACCTCTTCAGGAAGCATTGAAATAGATAGTCCTTTTGTAAGTGGGTAAATCACCCATCATCAGAGATGGTTATGATATATATGAATTGAAAAAAATTTTTCTTCTTCTATGACCCACAGGGATCATTAATCTTCCTCATTCAAAATACCTGCCTCTCATGTTTTACCATGGCATTGTATTAACAGCCATTTGGAAAAACCCATTCTAGGTTATTTCTAAAAATAAGTAACTCCAAATATTATTGTCTCCCACCGTAAACTAGCAACTAATTCTTAGTTTTCTTTTTAACATTGTAGAGAATTCTGCATATGAATTGTTGGTTTGACTAACCTGTCGATTGGTTTATTAAATGAATGACACCTCCCCCAGACCCCAGATTGTAAAGGTCTATATGTGAACCACTCTTAATGTCTTTCTCTTGAGATGAAGAAAAGACCCCCTCCTTCCCTAAAATACCCAACGCTAAAGCTTCTAATCTCCAGTTCAAACAATTCTTTGATAGGCCATAGTCCTGCCCACAGCTCAGAATGCAAATAGTCAGGGAGTCAGATAGAATGAAAAAAGTGCAACAATCCAGGGCCTTGTGAATTGTAGTGAAATGTGGCTACTTAATGGGGGAAAGAGCAGGAAGTATCCTCTTAACAATATCAAATCCTTTCTCCCCTACATACATATAGAACTGGAAAATGCTGTGGAGGTGGGGTACTTGGTAACATTTGTATGCAAATTGATTCTCTAGCTTACGGAGACAGAAGCGAACCAGAAAGATTAAAGAGCAAATTAATAGGACGAAGCACATCACCCCCCCCACACACACACACACTCGATTCCTTTCTTCTTGATGAACAGTATGCTTGATTTTCTTCTCCCCGACATTGTCTTTCACAAAAGGGAGACACAGTCTAAAAGGTTTGCATTGTAATCATTTTGATAATAGTATGAATCCACCGTGTTAATTCTTTAAGTAAACTGGTGGTGGCCTGTCAGGAAGCCTCACTCTACATCTCCTTCCACTACATGTGTCAAGGCATATCTGAGCTACAATGTGTATGGGATTCTGTGTTTATAAGGAAAGAAGAGTAATGACTCCGGAGAGCTGGGAAGGGATTGGTACTATTGCACTTTCAAAATACAGGAATGGCTACATCATCTGAGGAGTAAATGTTGTTTCAGAAATATTCTGAAACATAAAGTAATAAAACTAGGAATTGAACTAGGGAAATACCCTCAGGAATTTTTTCAGAGAGATGGGGAAAAAAGGTCAAAAGGAGGGAAAGTATTGTCTTTGTGTAATTGGCACTTTCATTTCTAACTCTCATTTTTTAAATTTTAGGTGAAAATACTGAAGTATTAAAGTCTGGGGACTCAGTAGAATTGTATGTGGGGGTAAATGGAGACGGGCAGCTCCCTAGCAGGTTCCATGTGAATAACCCTTTCTCCCCCAAGGGACAGGCACCCGTGTTGGAATGAGCCAGTCCAATCATCTCAGGCACCCAGGTACTCCTTAGATTAAATGATGCCAGCTGCTCACCTTGTTGGGGAAATCTGGGGGCTGGAAAAGGAAAGGCCATCAATAACGGAAGTACCGCTGCATCAGTACATAACCAGGAAAATCGCAATAATGTCGGTAGAACAAAACAACAATCGAAGTGAGCCAGAAATCTCAGACGGTGCCAACACAGAGAACAAATCGAGGCCTTAGACAGAGCTGAGGGGAGAGGGACGTAGGGTACTGGGAGGCACACAGCATTGCAGTGCTCATCAACTGTGACCCCATAAGTGAAATGAGGTGATTTGGCTGAAGTTCCTGCTCTGGTATTTTAAAAGCCTATGGTTCTAAAATTCCATGAGTGACATTCTAGGATTCAATAACCTAAATTTTGTCTCTTTATTTTCAGTTGGAGATGGGGCTTTATACCCAGACTGGTCAAAATAATAGGCAAAGATATGGGTTTTTTGTTTGTTTGTTTGTTTTGTTTTTTTTTTTATGGTAGAAGCACATTCCTTTCAAACCTCCTTTTCAAGCCAAAGGGAACTTTGCTTTGATTCCCAGAGCCTTTACGGTGCCTTAAGGCTAGAATGGCCCAGGAAGACCCCCAAATTTTTCATCTGCTGAGCAATTCACATAGATTCACAGCATACAATGTGTTTCTCAGTCTCAGCACTACTGACATTTTGAACCAGATAATCTTTATTAGGAGGGCTGTCCTGTGCATTGCAAGATGTTTACCAGTACTGTGGCCCCAGTGATGCCCCTCCCCCCAGTCATGACAATCAAAAATGTCTCCAGACCTTGCCAAAAATCCTGTGGTGGGGGTTGGGGTATAAAAACTATCTGCAGTTGAGAACCACCAGTACAGAATGACCAAATATTTAATATGCTGTTCTGATGTACTAATTATAATGAAGAAAAAAGTCTAGTTTCCTTGAGAAAATGCTTCTTAAGAAACACACAAAGCACCGCAATGAAGCAAAAAGGGACCTAGCTCATGCTTGCAAAGGGAATAAAGATAGAGGAGATAAACCAAGTCTAATCCACGGCGGGTTTTCCCAGAAGATGATCAGCTTCTCTTCATGTGCCTCTTCCACCTGCCGTCTCAGTACATGCTTCCTTGCACAGGGTTTTGTTTGAATATGGCACTCATTTACTAAGAAAGGTCACTAAAACCTTGAAGGAAAGATGTTTCTACTCACACTCAGGTGAAAAGGAACATGGCCAATAGATTGTTTCATATCGTCCTGGAAAACCAGGTGAATGAGTTTTCCTTTGAGGTGGCCCCTCTGGCTTCTCAGTCTCCAAGCTGGCCAAGGGGGGCAGATCACCACCTCAGTCTCTTCCTCCTGGTAGCATGGCTGTATTTTCCCTCAAATCTTATCCACTGCATTTTGGGCACTGCAGAAAGTATCTAAAAGCTTCTGAAATGGGCCAAGGATTTTTTCCTAAGGAAAGTTTCTTGGGCAAGTTTGCACCAAGGCCAATCAAAATGTCGGTCTACCCTCTTCTGGGAGCTTAGGAACCTTGAGTAAGAGAAAAGAAAGCATTGCGTGTTTTATTCCCAAAGGACAGCTTAGAAAAGTACCCTAGGTGGGTAAATAGACTTATGAATCAGCACATAACTTCTGCATATTCACAACCCTGTGATGACCTATCAGGGGATATTTAGGAAATTTATTCTTGAGACTAACTTGTTATGAAAGAGGTTGCAAACATGTGGCGCAGTGGAGGGAGCCGTTGGGCTGTGATTTGAAAAACCCCTGTTCTAAAGTCAGCTCTGCCCCCATCCTGCAGCATGGCTTCGACAAGTCTCTATGCGTCATGGGGACTCAATCTGTTCACCAATCAACTCAAATGACTGATTCCAACACCTCTAAGTTCCCTTCAGCCTGGGATAAGGTCTTTATAAAAGACAGAGGCTCATGCCCACAAAGGCTCAAAATGAATTTGCTTCAGTGCCAACACTGCCTTCGTTTCTTCACCAGGCATTTATTTATCACGTGTGGAAGTGTCCGGTCCCAAACCAGGCACTCTGCGGCGGGACAGAGGTAGCAGATGCCAGAGTCCCCGTCCTTGCAGAAAGGGGAGACACTGCTCCCTTGAAAGCTACATTAAAGCCACATTTCCTTCTTCAGGGGCCCCACAGAGCTCCTCTCCAGACAGCCTGTGTACGCGTCTTACGACAGCATCACATTTATGTGGGCGTCATTAACTCCATTTCCTTCATCAGCTGGCAGAAGCCAGAGTGATTTTTAAGATGGATGGCACCGTCTACTGCTTGGCCATCTTGACGCTGTTCTGCAGGTTTTCTGCTGCTTTAGGCAAAGTGGTCTTGGCCCAAAGGGCAGGAGACCCGGGATCCAGAATTTAGCTAGTACCATGACCTTGAGAGGGTTCCATGACCTTTCTGGCCCTCAGTTTCCCCAGCTGTAAAATGAAGGGAATCCACAAATCACTCTTCCTAAAATCATTTTTAACTGTGCCAGTTACAGATTATCTTCTTCCAAACTCCTTCATGATAGAACGGTTTTGAATACAAATATTGCTGCATATTTCAATTGTTAAAAGAAATAGTAATGTTGCTATTCAGGCTCAAAAGTCTAAAGAATTGAGGACCTCATTAACCAACTTCACTCTGGAGGGTTTTCTGCCCCTAGATAGTGATACCCTAGATTATTGACAAATAGCATAAATATGTCCGTTTCCCCAGGAAGCGCTTCGGATGATGAGAAAACATGGTGCTTCGTTACTATCCCCATAGAGCTGAAGAGTGGCATGAGAAAGAGACCAAAAGTTTCTATACTTTCACCAGGAATTCTGTTTGATTTTTTCCCTCCCACATAAAAGCTATATTTTTAAAAATTTGTTTGCCAAATCCTATTCATCATTAACTTATTTTCCCCATCTTTATTAATCAAAGGCATACATAACTGTCAGAAATACTGAACATTATGGGATAAGCCATGTCACCACACTGAGTTGACCTAAGAGAAATCAAAAGTAAAGACATGTGATGCTTTTTAGTGAGGCTATAGAGATTTGTCAGAAATAAATACACAATTTGTTAGTGTCTCTGATATGTTTAAAATGGATGCTGAATCCTCATTACTATTTCATGAACCCCCTAGATATCCAGGGACCCCATTTGGGAAACATTAAATTTGATTTATTCTATATAGCTCCAAGAGAAGAATTGGAGCAAATTGATGGATAATTATTTTAAAGTACACACGCAAATTCTAGTTCAACGTAATTTGGAACTCTCTGGCAGATCTGTCAAGGGGTGTGATGGGCTGCCTCAGTGGTAGTAAGGGTCTCTGCCACTGGAAGTATGAAATCAGAGAAATCCACCTCCCGGGAAGGATGTAGTAGAAATTCAAGCTGCTTTTGTGGATTGAGATTTATAATTTACTGCATTAAAGTAAATGAATGCAGGTCAGAAACAAATCTTCACGATACTTCTATTCCCTCCTCTCCTGACCCCCCAAATTACAATTCGATCTTTGTAAGCTCTCTGGGTCATGCCATAAACACAGCTGCACTCACCCCTTTCCTTCTTTAAAATGGATCGGTGATGCATAAACTGGGCAGTGAACACAAGCACACACACGCACGCACACGATGCAACAAAGGATTATTAAAAGGAAATCACCTGATTATGTAAGAGGCTGGTGTTAAGAAATGAGAAGGACCTCAGACTAAGAAAATGTCAGAGCCAGAAAGACCACTAGAAAGTGCACTGGTCTCCAGACATGGGCACGGACAGTGTTCACAGGACCGGTGGCTGGTATGGCTGAAGGCCTCTCAGCCCTGAACTCCAGCTGTCCCTTCTGAACCAACCCCATTAAGCCTAACACACAACTGAAAACACCGTGGGGCCAGCCAGCAAATTTCACGCAGAAAGCACACTGGAAGGGAACAATGCCCTGAGATGCTGAGGAGAGGGGCTTATCTGCACAGGGCCTCTCTTTGTAATGTGAGCCCTGTTGAGGGGTGCTGCAGCCCCAAAGCTTTTGAAAGTCCTTATAAAGGATCCCTTTGTGGTCTTCTGAAGTTGATATTGTCCGAGTCTCCTGAGGCTAATTCAGTGCAATTAGATTACCACTCTCTGCCTTTGGATTCGGCTGTTTCTCAGTGTCCGTCGCTAAATGAGTTTACCGTCTTAACAGGGAGCTGCTGACAGTCATTAATCCCAGACATGAAATGGGCAGCGTTCTCTCTTTGCCTCGCATACTGGGAAACCCACAGGCACCTGGAGTAAGAGCCTCTGCTCCCTCCCCGGTGAGGTCCTCCTCTATTTCCCACCCATTCACCCCCACAGTTCCTTCAGAGTCTTTTAAGTACCAACAGAATAGTGGAGACTTAAGGCAGTCCTATAATTGAGCAGCTTTCAAATCTAGCTGTAAGGGGCTTGTCCAACACAGAGTGTCCCCACCACCATACAAGACTACTGAATCAGAATCTCTCAGGAGGGGGACCCAGAAACCGGTAATGTTAGCAAGAGTCAGTGCTTTTCAAACTTCAGTGTGTGTATGAATCACCTGAAAATCTCACTGAGATGCTGACTCAGACTCAGGAGGTCTGGGGTGGGGCCAGAGAGGCTGCATTTCCAACAGCCCCCAGGGAAGGCTGATGTTTCCATGGACCAAAGCTTTGAGGAGTAGGGCTCTAAATGATTCTGGCTGGGGACCCCTGACATAGATCAGCTCTTGGATTTTGCAGATGAGGAGAGGACAAATGACTTCCCTCAGGTTATAGAGTGAACGGCGGAGCTCCCCAGGTCCTGCACAATTCTATTCATCCCCCAAACTGATTTCCCTGCCTTCCGTTGGCTCATAAACACAGACACACACCTCAAAAAGGCTTCCTCAGAGAGCTATCCGCATTCCCACACTGGGGGCCTAGGCCCTGGAGTCCTAGCGACATGGGAACTCCGACCATGCGATGCTGGTAACGAGAAGGGGCACCTGAGGAATGGGCTTTGAATCCCAGCCCCAGGGAGGGCCCGGGACACAGCAGTGAGATTCTGTCAGGACTGATGGAGGAGGTAGATCAAGGCGACCAGAAGGAGGAGATCTGTGGTTTCCCATGACCAGTCTCCCTGTGCACATCGCACTATCAGCCCCACATAACGAGCATAACATTTCGGACTCCCAGATGTTCAGAGAGTGTTGCCCCATGCTACCATCTATCTGACCTCGGGATCACGTCCCTCCCTCTTCTCTACCCCCTTCGACCGAGTATCCTTCCCACAAAGCACATTATTATCTTAGACATTAAATCAAGTAACCGCTATGGGCTTTGGCCTTTGAGAGTTGCGTGTTTATTGCTGTGTGCTCAGTTCTGCAACACTGCCCAGCTCCGGAGGAATGCGTCACGGCCGCAGCAGCCCCGGTGGCCAGGCGGACTTGCAGTTCTCTCTTACACGAGCACGTGGCAGCTTATCAAGTGTTTCACACTCACGCTCCCATATGAGCTTCCCAGTCACTTTAAAAAATAGATACAAGGCAGTGGTTACTATCCCCATTTTAAAGTCAAGAAAACTGAGGTTTGGGGAAATGACTTGCCTAAGACTCTATATATAGACACACACATATACATACCTTCCTAAAGCTGCGGGTCCAGTGAGCTGGCACAGGTCTCAGGCTAAGAGCCCCCCACCTTCTGCCAGTGGGCCACAGTGGCAGGATGGAAAGAAGCCTATGAGAGAAGAGCTGGGAATTCTCCATCAGGCCTTTAGTTTGACAGCCATGTTCTTCTGATTCTTAGCCAGGTAGGTATTTCTTTCTCTGTTCTTGATCGTTTTTAATTGTACAATATATGCATACATTCCTTTTTAAAAAATCTTTCTTTTTAAAGATTTTATTTATTTGACAGAGAGAGAGACAGCTAGTGAGAGAGGGAACACACGCAGGGGGAGTGGGAGAGGGAGAAGCAGGCTCCCAGTGGAGGAGCCTGATGTGAGGCTCCATCCCAGGACTCTGGGATCATGCCCTGAGCCGAAGGCAGACGCTTAACGACTGAGCCACCCAGGCGCTCCCCTTTTTAAAAAATCTAATACTAAAAATCCCCTTCGATAGGATCTCCAGGTCTGCCCAGCTTTTGGTTAAGGGGCATTGTACTTGATCATTTTTATTCATCTATGTATGCGTACGTGTATATGGATACATACACACACGTGTAACTACTGAAGTACAAATATACTATCATTCTGAGGAATCACATTGCCTATATCATTCTGCAATTTGTTTTGTGCACGTAACACCACGTCTTGGGAAGCTTTGCCTGTGGAGGCATACAGCTCACCTCACTCTCTTAACTATTGCATAGCATTTCATGTTCCGTATATCCCATTGTTTTCCAGCCATCCCACTACTGATGGGTGTTTATACTTCCTTCTGAATTTCCCACTGCCATCAGTGCTGCAGTAGTCCCAGTGTACCTACATCTTCGTGAACACATGTGATGGTTTTCCAGGCAGATAACAAGAACAAGAAATGGAATTGCTGGGGCACAGAGTACGTGCATCTTTTATGCTAATAGATTCTGAAGGCTAACGTTCCTTTCTTCCCTAATCTTCCCTTCCTCCTCCCCCATGATGCTCCCTCTCAACCTGGGCTGCAACAATGCAGTAATAATAGTTGTTACTATTTACTGAGCGTTTATTGAATGCCAGGTCTGGTGCTAACAACATCATGTGCCTCATCTCATAACCCCACAAAAACCCTTAGACGTAAGTACTATTATATTCCCATTTACAGGTGATAAAACTGAGGCATAAAGAGGTTATGTAATTTGCCCAAGGTAAGACAACTAGTAAGAGGCAAAGTCAGGATTCAAAACCAGGCTGACTCCAGAAAACATTCTTTTAACCATCGCACTGATATTGTTACTCCAAGAATGAACCAGCGAGGAGAAGAGAGGGGACTGAAGTGGATGAGGAAGACAGAGGTAGAAAGAAGATTAATTTCCCTCTCTAGATAATCAAGGGCTAATCTCTTTCGATGGTTCTAGATAATCATAAAGTTAACGTACATTTATAAATAGATGTGAGTTTTCAGTTTCCACCCTTCACAGAGCGGGGGAATGGCGCTGACTCCCGCCCCCATCACAGATGGACGTGGTCAGGGCTCTAAGGGCGGACAGGTCACTCCAGTACCTTTCTTCTTCATCCCACCTGCATTATGAACAAAAGTGCTCGATTGAAAGAGCTGTCGAGAGTTTTGGAAGACAATTTCTGCCTGGGCTGGGAGGCCAGGAAGAAGGGCAGCATAATCTGCAGCCCATTTAAAGAAATTTTTTTTTATTTTAGAGAGAGAGAAAAAGAGAGAGAGTGTGTGTGCGTGAGCAGGGGCAGGGAGGGGCAGAGGGAGAGAGAGAATCTTCAGCAGGTTCAACGTTCAGCACAGAGCCTGGTGTGGGGCTCGATCTCACAACCCTGAGATCATGACCTGAGCTAAAATCAAGAGTCAGATGCTTAACTGACTGAGCCACCGAGGTGCCCCTAAAAATTTTTAATTGCCAGTCCTTAGTCCTCAGACCAAAGCCTCACATCCTAACTCCCAGACACACAAGACTGAGAATACTGTTTCCCTTTATCTCCGGGGAGGGAGGTTGGACAGGCAGCCCAACCTCCAGCATTGGAGGTCTCGCCACAGACTCCAGATTTGCCATTCCCAAAGCACGGCCAAAGGGCTTCTCAGAACATCTCTAGTCCGGAAAACCAGGCCCAGGCCTGATGAGGGTGGCAGGAGCAGGATGGGGACAGGAAGCAAGGACTGGGCCAGCTCTCCTCTGAAATCATGAGCAGCACTCCAGACCTGGCCTGCAGGAAGCCCGAACAATGCTGTCTCAGACACCTGTTTTCAATAGCTCTCGGAGTGACACCAGAGACTTCTCCAAGTGTATCCATAGCAGGCCTGCTGCTAAGAGAAGAAAAAATACAATAAAAACAAAGTCTCCTAGTATCAACTCTTGAAATAAACTTGCTGATTTGTTTACATTATAAGCATTACAGGTTTGCTATAAAATATTTAAACCACATAGGGAAATATGATTCAAACTAAAATCCACAGAAATCTTACCCCCTGGGGTAAATCATGTAACAACGATATACAGCCTTCCAGATGATTTTAATAACATAATGACAAACCCATGAGTGCGTACTACACGCCTGACATCTTTCTACAAGCTATGTACTAAGCCACGTAAGCTTCAGAACAATCCTACAAAGCACTGTTCATCCCATTGTAGAGATGAGGTTACAGATGAGGAAACAGAGAGGTTAAATCATTCTCCACGGGTTACCCGCCTTGGAAATGGCAGTGCCGGACTGAAATCCAAGCAGTCTGGCTTCAGAGAGCCTTTAACCACCAGGCTACAGTAGGGAGCTGTTTCTGTTTTACAGAAATAGGATTATACAAAACACCACGTTCTACAACTTCCTTTTTTCACTCAGCAATACGTTGTCGGTGTGCATGCAGATTTATCTCATTTCTGTTTGCATTTGTGCTGCCCTTTGCTGAGTGTGCCAGGTTTTAGCCGGACACAAATCGGCGTGCCAACGTATAGCCCCCGCCTCCATGTCCTGCTCTTTTCCCTCACACAAACCAAATTCCAGCCCAAACTGAACTTTTTTTTTTTTTAAGATTTTATTTATTTATTTGACAGAGATAGAGACAGCCAGTGAGAGAGGGAACACAAGCAGGGGGAGTGGGAGAGGAAGAAGCAGGCTCATAGCAGAGGAGCCTGATGTGGGGCTCGATCCCAGAACTCTGGGATCACGCCCTGAGCCAAAGGCAGACGCTTAACCGCTGTGCCACCCAGGCGCCCCCCAAACTGAACTTCTCATTGGTCTCTGTAGTATGCCCATTATTCTTATCCCTGTACCCTTCTCACACTGTTCCCTATCTCTCCATAAATTCAGAAAAAACCCTCCCCTCATTTCTGCCCTGAAAGGCACACCAACCAGCTCCAGATTTGAGCTCATTTGACTTTGAATCCTGCCTCGGTCACTTCCTTGCTGTATGATCTTGGAAGTTCACTCATCTTACAAACTGAAGATAAGAGCTTCATCAATAGATCAATGAAGTTACCTTTCATGCACTTTTCCCTCGAAGAGCATAAGCCCTTAACGAACGGCAATTTCTTCTCCACTTC
This sequence comes from Ursus arctos, assembly GCF_023065955.2. Taxonomy (NCBI): domain Eukaryota; kingdom Metazoa; phylum Chordata; class Mammalia; order Carnivora; family Ursidae; genus Ursus; species Ursus arctos. The sequence goes on along the minus strand of NW_026622819.1, from coordinate 41,940,245 downwards.
TCTGGGATCCTACCCATGCCTCAAGTCAAGCTCTAGCCTCACGTCCTCTGCGAGGCAGTCCCTGGACCTCCACCATCCCCCAACTGGCCACAGACTCGCCTTCCTAAATCCCCTTGGAGATGTAGGCATGACCCTTGGCACTCAGGTCACTCACAGTGGCCTTACGTGCATTTGGGTGCCCTTCTAATTTCCCTACGGGGTGTAAGCCCTTCCACGGCCAGGAACTTAATGAATGTTGTGGGATGTGTGGAAGGGGAACAAGAAGATAAAGAACATCCCCTGGTGCTTCCCAGAGTTTTCAACTTGTTCTACTACCTCGTACATAGCATTGTCCCTGCGGTTCGTGTATATTAGGTTGAATTACCATATTAGGTTGAATTACTTGAATGACTTGGTCCCCAGAAGCTGGCTCCCCCATCATCTTACTGGCTCTGCAGTAGCCCAGGATCGGAAGGCTTCCAACGAGCCAACCCCAAAGCACTGCTATATCTCACTGTGACCCCTTTTTGCTCCAAGACATGAGTCACGGGGAGAGTGAGTTGGACATGGTAGCTCAGCCCTGGCTCAGTAGCCATTGAGGTGAGTGGCTCAGCTTTATCCTTGCCGTCTGGCTGAGCATGTTCAAACTCTGGGCCTTTCAAAACATCTGAGCCATCACAGGTAAAGCTGCACGGAGGCCTCTTCCACAGGACAAGGCAAACTTCCTATAATGGTTTTTAATTGTGCAGAAAGCATGAACTTCATTAGAGATCGTTTTCTTGGTGTGACCTAAAACATAAAGTAGAAAAGAAAAACTCTCGACAGAAGCCAAGAAAAGACTGCATCATATCCAGCAAGAAGGGGCTTGGAAGACTTTGTTGAACATGCCTTGGAATATAAAAAGCTACACTTCCTGGAAAAGAGGGTGACAAGGTTCAATAAAAGGTGTAACCCCCATGCTGCCTCAAAATTGAACATCCTGGAGATTAGAACAAGCTTTTCCTCCCCCTGCAATTCCTGCTCTGACTTTGTAACCGAGTCTCAGTTTTTCCACCCCTATAATAAGACTGGACTGTGTAAATAAAGACTATGGGTCTTTTTAGCTGTCATTGAATAATTCTTAAATTAAGCTGGCTCATAGAGGACCCAGGAGTTAAAAACTCTCGTGAATCAGTCAGATATATTCCAGAATCCTGGTTATACCACTTGATTGATAACTGTATGTCCTGGACAAAGATTGTTTTTAAGATTCCTAAGCCTCAGTTTTCCTTATCTGTAAAATGGCAATGATTAGTATCCACTCCCCTTGCCCCCAAAAAATCACCCTAAGGATTAAATGGAGAAGGTGTATCGAGTAGTACCCATACACATGGCACAAAGACATCACGCAAAGCAGGAAAACCATGAGGACTATTATTAAAAGGGACTAGGTGCAGAGCATTATGGGAGCATCAAGAAGAGTCTGTTTAACTCTGCCTGGAGGTGGGGAGACAGCACAAAGTTGAAGGAGCCAGGACACTTAAACTGGGCCACAAAGAATGACTAATTCACCAGGTGACAACGAGTGCCAAGAGAGAATATTGCAGGCAGAGGGAGAAGGCTTGTGGAACAGGCAAGCTGGAGGATGGGGAGCTCAAGGACCCTGGAGGGGCCAGCCATCCACTGTCACCCAGGCTCAGCCCAGTCCTGCTCTGCTCCGTTCCCTCCCAATGCGCCTTTTATCAAGTGGAAGCCCATCTGAGAGTGGACAATTTGCTCATTATCCCAAAAATATTTATTGAATTCCTACTATAAGCCAGTAATTGTTCTACGTTCTGGGGATAGACACAGTGATGAACAGAGCAGATGTAGTCCCTACTCTCATGCAGCTTAACTTCTAGAGGGGTCTACAAACAAACAACTTGGGAAACTATAGATTTTCAGGTCATTGGCACTGCTACAAACCCAGCAAATCAGATGACGGAACAGAGACTAGTCCATTGGAGTCCACCCCAGGCTGCCTACACTTGCACATGCACACATCATCTCCCTTAAGACTATATCATAGAGGGCACCTGGGTGGCTCAGTCAGTTAAGCGTCCAACTCTTGATTTTAGCTCAGGTCATGATCTCAGGGTCATGGGATCGAGCCCCGCGTTGGGCTCCGCACTCGGTGGAGATTCTCTCCCTCCCTCTCCCTCTGCCCCTTGCCCCACTCGTGCTCTCTCTCTCTCTAAAATAAATACATAAAATCTTACCAAAAAAGACATATTATAGGGAGATGGGCAGATGAGGAAAATCCTTTTCTTTTTACTGATGAGGAAACTGAAACCCTGAGAGGAGCAGTGATTCATCCAAAATCTCATGGCCAATAAGTGCCACAGGCAGGTGACCTCATTCCATGCAGAAAAGTCAAAAATATCCAGGACAAAAGATTAAAATGGAGGGGGAATGCAGAGAGCCAGTAGCAAAACAGTATGTACGGTAAGATCCCATTTCTATTTTTTTAATGTTTTATTGTTTTTATATGGAGAAAAAGAAGTCTAGAGAAATGGTCCTAAAACTGTTTATAGTTGTTTTATCTCTTGAGAATGAGACTATGGGGGACTTTTATTTCCTACATTAAATATTTTGGTAATGCTTGAATGTTTCACAATATATATTACTTTTGAAAGCTGAAAAAATAGATTTTTTTCAAAAGAGGGTGTCAGAGAGCATGGGAACACAATCAAACTTGGAGCCCACCTACATAAAAGACACATGCACCAGGTAGGGAATAAAGACATTTGGAGTGGTCTGATCCAACGCCCCATTGATTGGTTTCTCCGAGTAAATAAACGTAGAGGCTAAGGCCGTGTGATGTGTTTGAAGGAATTTTCTGAGCAAATGGAAGCTGCTTTCCCCACTGAAGTCATAGTGCTAGAAGTGAGATGTCATTGGAAAATGAAAGGCCAGAGTTATATTACAGACTTGGGTTTTTAGAACAAGTGAGGGATGGAATGTATTTTCACCAGGGTAAATGAAGCTGTACCCAATTCTTTTTGCAATTTCATAAAATCCTCCTGGTCATTAAAAAAAAAAAAAAAAAGTTAGAGATGGAAAGAATTATCTGACCCAGTCCTTTCAATTCCCATGGGGGAACAGAGAACAGAAGGAAAGGAATTTGTCTGAAATCAACAGTGAATTAATGCCCAGCCCAGACAAGGACTGAGGACTCTAAGTCTCTTATCACCATGACAATTTTCCCTTAACCCTAAAGATTGTTCCACTGGTAGGATGCAAGACAAATTTCAATGGTACAGAATAATTTTCTTTTATTTTACTTACCATGAATTTTATTTTACTAGGTACTGGAATTTACCAATTTTATTGTAATACTGGTAGTTTCTGTTAAGTTAAAAAGTCAAATTAAGGGTGAATTAAATAACATTATATGAATTGGGCAAAATTTGTCATATGATATACAGGCAATTTGGGTTCGAAGAATGCTGTACTCCACCAGTCCATCTTAGACACTGCCATTGGATTGAATGGAAAATACCAGAAGGACTTGTGAAACTCAGTTCTGAGCAAAGCCTAACTGTACCTTAAAATCTCAAATGGCTTCTCAATGTGAGTCATGGACATGGGCTGCTATACGAATTCAAATAGTTGGAGGAAAGATGGCACATTTGGGTAAAAAGTAGGCACATTCAGCAGACAGAGCATAGCAGGGACAAGGTCACCAACAAGTATCTATTGAAACTATATTCGTAGTTTTCTGTTTTCTTCTCATGTTAAAACATTGGTGACTCCCAATCCTTTGCCTATGAACAGAAATTCCTCTTAATAATATTTATAATATTACCAGATAACATGTATTTAGAATCTATTAAATGCCAGGAACTTTTCTGAAAGTTCCATATGCATTAACTATGTAATCTTTAAAGCAACTCTATGAAGTAGGTACTATTATCATCCCCATTTTGGGGATGATGCCAGGTTGTGCCAAAGCAGTGATTCTACCAATCTGGGACACCTTAAGACCAATCCAGTTCAAAGTCTTCATATGCAGAAAGACTCTTTGTACAAACCTCACATTCAGAGATGTGTTGGGGCAGAATGGAGGGACCAGAGTCTCTGAGGAAGAAAACTGAGGGACTCACACAAATCCCAGTCCTTTTCAGTGAGGAAAGGAGATGGGGAGAACTTGACAACACACTCCCTTCAGGTCTGCACCCAAAGTCCTGATTTCCTTTCCATCTGTCCCCATGAATTAATGAAGAGACAAAAGAGAATAAGAAACAATGTGGGGCAAGACAAAAAGAGGGAGGACAAGATGAGGGGGTGGAGAAAAGGGGAGACAAGCAGAGTAATCAAGAGGGAAGAGTCTCCTCTGGGTTCAGCCAAGACCATTCCGTGTGAGCCTCCCTCCCTGAACCACAGTATTCTCATCTGTAAAATGGATGGACAGACTGGACTTGTTGACTTTTAAGATCTCTCTCAGCTCCATCATTCTAGGATTCAGAAACAAATGAAGGAAAAAGAAGAAGGTAGAAGACCAGAAGGGGAGAGAAGTGTAGGCAGGAAGAAGTGAATGCTAATGAGGAATGATGAAAGGGGGAGGACACAAGAGGAGAAAGAAGAGAGGAGTCTGCTTCTCTTTGAAAGAGAAGAAAGGACCCTTGTATCAAGAATTAAAGCAATAAAAGCTTTATTCTCAGGCAGTCAATGCCATGCCTCCCCCTGGTGGGGGCTATGGCTGGAGTGGTGGGGGCCAGGGCTGATGTCTGAAGAACAGGGGCCTGAAGCAGCCCTAGGAGGTGGGATGGGGGCTGCCTGGTTGTCCCTGTCCAGGAAGGAGGGCAGCGCCTCCTCCTCAGGGCCTGACAATGGACAATGATGATTAGCATATTTCCAGGTGTGAGGGATGTCCTGGGGAAACGAGAGGATGCGCCCAAGGGTGCTACAGCTGCAACATTATCACATTGTGTCTGCAAGGATACAATCCTGGGAACCACCCAACAGAGAAAATCCCAGGCCAGCAACAGATCTTCCAAGGTCATCTTCAACCTCCTGCCTCTAAGCATCCCTTCCCTAATAGCCCTGTGCCAAGGGAGTTAGCACAGAGTGACACTCAGTCCTATTCTCCAGTTTTCAGAGTTGTCTGAGCCATCCCAGGCCCTGAGGCCCTTGAAGACAAAGACAGTACCTCTGACTGATTGAATACACCCTTAATGCACACGGCACAGTGCTGGGCACATGGTGGGCTCTCCGATAATTGATCAGTAGGTGAAATGGTTCTCTTCTCTCTTCCAATAATATCTATTTTGTTGCCTAACATTTCAGTCTAAGCTTTCTTTTTGTTTATTCCACTGCCCCTGTTTCAAAGTCCAACCTGTCATTTGCCTGAGAGGACAGAACCTGGCAGATATAGGCCTCTGTAGAAGTGAGGGAGAATACCCACTCTGCAGGTGACATCGCCAAATCCGGACTTGACCCCAGGGAAGACGTGAATAGACAGAGACATTATATAAATGAGAACCACAGGTGCAAAGGAAAAGACCATAGATAATTGTTCACTTAACACACAATGAGCAACTTCTGTATGCCAGGTTCTTGGCTAAGCAATTGATCTGAATTTTGTATTCTTCCCAACAATCCTAAAATTAGAATTAAGTATTCCTCGCTTACAGAAGAAGAAACTGAGGCTCAGAAATGTTAAGCAACTCTCAAGGTCATCAAGTAAGTGGTAAAGTCACAATTCTAGTCCATTCTTCAGCTGACTCATCCTTACAGCATGTTGCCTAGGGTTCAGCCTAATCCGTGAACACTTCCGGCAACAAGAAACATGTCCCTCCTGACGCTGCCTCCTCCGCTATTGGGCAGTCCTCATGGTCAACACGGTCTTTCCAACTCCGAAAGTCCCATCCGCCTTTCCTGGCACCTGGCACAAGTCAGTGGGCTATAAAAGGTACCTCAGCTATGGAATCAGAAAAATCTGGTTCTATTCCTACCTACCACCTACCAGTCATGTCACTTTCAACCAAGGCACTTCAGCCATCTTCTGCCATCTGTGCGAGAGGAACACAAATATGGTCATCTAGTGTTTGGGGGAGGAAAAAATAAATAATACTTGCACAGGGCTGAACTCAGTGCCTGGCAAACAGTCAATATTCGAGAATATTATTTTACGGAGTCCCTCTTCCCCACGACAACCCGACAGAGATTTGTAAAAAATGATCTCTCTGCCTAAATCTTCTCTGAGCCAAACAACCACAGAGTCTTTAATTATTCCTTACAGGTCAATTTCAAGTTTGTTTACCAGCTGGGCTGTTCCTTTCTGGACCTGCTCCAACCTGTTAATGTCCCTCTTAAAATGCAGGGCCTATGATGGAATATAATAAATGGGCCAAGCTTTGAAGCGCAGCCCACACCCCTTACTTCTTGCCATCCCTGCCTCTCTTACTCTTCATATTTTCCTGAAGCTCTTCAGAATTATTAGGTGTAACCTAGACTGGCATAAAACGTTAGTAAAGAATCTCACAAAAACTTTAATTTGTATTTGTAATAGTAGCGGACACACCAAGTGGTCGCTCTGTGTCTGACGCCATCTCCACACCTGACATGCGTTTTCTCCTTCAACCCCAACAATCCTAGGAGCACACTACTGCCCTCCTTTTTCTGATAAAGAAATAGATTTGAAGAGGTTAAGTGACTTGCCCAAGATCCCACAGCTGTGTGACAGATTTGAATCCACTGTGCCATCCTACCTCTCAAATCAAGCACTTATGGGAGGCTTATTACATCTAAGTACTTTCAGCAATCAAAAAATTGGATGTGATCCAGGCAGAAGACATAGGCAGGGGCAATTTAATATAAAAAAAAGAAATGTCTTGCACCTGCAACATTGGACTCGTGACCTACACTGTCACAAAGGTCTCTCCTTCTCCCCTCTAGCACACGCCAATGTCCATGGCTTCTTGGGCAATCTGAGTTAATGGAGAAAAAGGAAAAAGATAAAAGTGGTCATCTCTCTTCTTTTAATTTTCACTGTCCCACCATTTCCTTCAACCCTTGCCCCTAGCAGATTCCACCTTACAAAGAATTTTCAATGAGGAGCCTGCTGGTCCTGGGGTTGGGGGAGACCAAACCTCCTTTACACTGATGGGGTTTTTCTGCCTTAGAAAGAGTCATACTCTTTGACTCAGCAATTTTGCTTCTAGGACATAAACAGAGGTTTGTGACCAGGGGAGGTTTTCACAGCATCACTTATAATAGCTAAAAATTGAAAATAATACAAATGCCCATCAGTAGAGGGATAGCTAAGTGAATGCTAATACAGCCACACTCTGGCACAGGCAGTCATTTATAATCATGTTTCTAAAGGTTTAATAACAAGAGAAAAATGCTCATTTAGAATCCTCAGTTTAAAAAAAAGCAGGAAATGAAACCGATTATAATCTACAGAGGAAAAAGGAAAACCCAGAAGAAATGTACTAATATGGTAACAGTAGGTATCTAGATAATGGGATTTCCAGGGGGGTTTTATTTTTTTCTTTGAACCTCATTGTATTTTTCCAATGTGCATTTATTGTTTCAATCATCAGATGACAATGGTATTTTTTAAAAGGGCTGAAAGAATCTGGTCTTGGGGCAGCCAGCCAGCTTGTGAAGAACAGGTTTTGCCACTGGACAGTTTCCACCTGTGCAGCAGCAATTACTACTCTGTTACCATCAGATCATCTTAATCCTATTGATTGAAATGCCAAAGTAATGCTATTAATTTACTACTTAACAGATAAATTACTAGGAGCATAGGAGAAGGATCCCCCAAAGTGCTCCTTTAGGTGTGACAGTGGGTGGTCCTTGAACATTCAAGCACAAAGCACAAAGAAGCTTCTAGAAGTCCATCTATTTATTCCTCTCAAAGAGCCTAGATCAACCAATTCTCTCTGAATCAATAAAAATTGTACTGGACAATTATAATGTGCCAGGTACCAAAATAAACACTGTAAAAGAATTACTCTTCACAACAACCCTATGAGCAGCAAATAGTATTTCCCCCATTTTACAGATGCAGAAACAAAGACAGGATAAGTGGTGTGTCCAAGGCAACACAGCTGGTAGATGGCAGAGCCTGAGTGTGATGGCAAAGCCCATGAAGCATGCCACTGTTTCAGTCCAGAAGGGACTTCTTATTTGGGTAGCACCTTCTGCTTTCTTCAACATGGTTTCAAATAGTACTTTATAAGTTAGGACAGAAGGTATCTGCACTCTTTGGATGAGGAAACTGATGCTTAAGTATGATGAAGGGCTGGCTCAAGGTCACCCAAGGAAGGAACAGGCAGAAGTCAAACCCGGGATTTCTGACTCCACATCGGTAGCTTGCCCCATCCCCGGGGCGGCTTCTCTCTGCCTCTGAGACCTGCAGCAAGAAGGGCAAGGCATTGGAATTGCCCCCTGGGTGGTCCCCCTGTGAGTTATGAAGAGATCCCTCCCTACTGGGGGATCCCATGGGGTAGAAAGGAAAGAAACCCCAGAAGGAAAAGAAAGACTCAGCAGTGACCCTGCGTTCCTTCTGCCGTTAGCTCTCCTTCATCCTCAAACCAGGAAGGGGGCACCTTGTCGTTCCCTCATCGTCCATCTATCTTCCTTCCGTCTCACTGGGTCCCACAGGCTTCACTGACACGTAACGCTGAATTCTCCTCAGTCGGTGTTTCTTACAGAAGCTTATACTAAACCGCAGAGGAGCAGAGACTTAACCTGATGCATACTGCAGTTGAGTGAGCTGTTTTAGCACACATGAACAACTGCTCCAAAACTTACGCCAAAATTCCACCTCAGTTACAGTCATGTACCAATTCCGCCATCAGAGCACCTTGATTAGGTCATTTAAGCTCTCCAAGCCTTCGTTTCCTCATCTGAAAAATGGAGGAGAAACTGGTACCTACTTCACAGAGTTGCTGGATGGATTAGAAAGCATGTATGGAAAAGCTTTCGGGTCTGTACGAGGCACCTAGAAAGTGGTCAAGCACTGACAGCAATTGCTATCATTGTTAGCTAACCTCTGAGTCTGTTTCCTTCTCTATAAGGTGGAGATGGTCATCCCTACTGATTTTGTAGAATCATAATAGATGGTCATTAACTTACAACAGGTGTTCAATGTCTTTTTTTTAATGCACAAGATGACCAGGTCCCACAATTCTAGGACCCCCTTCTTTGTCTTCCCCAGCACTTTGCAACCTGCTGAGTGAGACAAAGAAGCTCCACCCCACTGAGCAGAGCTGCGATCTCAGTCTTAGAAGATTCAGGGGAATGAACAAGGGCTATTTAGAGAAGTATTAGAGCCCTGGGGGTTCCGGAAAACTCTGTATTTACATACAAATACCCACTTCAACAAAACCCTCTCAACTCACAGTTAAGTGGTCTCTTTCTGAAGACCAGTCACTCAGCTGATTAAAGGCAGCCTCACATTTGAATCCAAGTTGCTCTTTCTACAATTTAAGGTCATTCTTCCTTGGAGTTCAGCGAGGATTGTTTATTTTCTCAACACCCTCCTTTGACATCAGTCTCCCGGATGCTTGAGGGCCACACATCCAAGCTCCACTCATGAAAACTTCTATTTTCTCTGGGAATAAAGAGCCCCTTTTTGTTAATGCATTTCCTCTGGTTTCATTGCAAAGTGGCTTACTTTCCACTACAGACCTGAGCTAGTATAGACTTGGGAGGGAAAATGATGTTTTTTCTAATAGACCCAGATATTCAAGCACTTACGTGTCTTCACGTAGGCCTTCCTCTTTTAGTTTGGGAGTTAGTGCAAAGTAAGGGCTAAGGCGTATTCACTACTGATACAGTTAAGAGAGAAGTTTGTCGGGTCAGGTGTACCTGGAAAAGTTACTTAACCTCTGTGAACCTCATTTTCCTCATCAGTAAAATGGAAATAATGACCCCAACCTATAGGAGATTAAGGACTAAATATCAAAAATAAAGCTCTTAGTGTAATGCCTGGTACTTTATAATTACTCCACGTGGGCCAGCTGTTATTATTATATTATTCATATTTTGCTCAATCACCTGGTACAATCTCTGACTTACAGTAGGCACTTCATAAATGATTTGGGACAAATAAGCAAACAAATGAATAATAAATCAATGCTACCTCAAATGAGACAATGATGACGCCAAAGTGCCTAGTGAATGAAAAAGGCTGATCGCCCTGTGAAGGAGAAGAGCTTGTTGCCACAGCATCTGTAAAAGCACAGGGCCTTTGGCCATTCAAGCAACCCCTGCAGTTGCCAAAGGCAGATTATATTTTAAAGATGAGTGGATTGAGATGGAAAAATTAAATGAAAGTCAAGCTAATGCCAGAGAAATTCTGAGGAACAATTTAATGAACAGCCGAGAAGGGTTCGCCCAACCCCTTCCTGTCTTTTGTGAATGGCCAAATAGTCAGGATGCCCCAGACCACACCTGGAGATCCTGGTCACATTATGGCTCTGTCATCTGAGACCCTGAGCAGGTCCCTCAACCTTCCAGTGGAGCCTCCAGGTCATCACCTGTACACGGAGACGCTGTCCTGGGCATGGGACAAGAAGCAAATGCAGTGACAGATTTGGAAGTGCCATATACATGGAAAGCGTTATTTGTATGTATTATTCTCAACCCATACTTTCCAATTCGCAGAGTTCCAGAATTCCCACTGGTAGTTCCGAGAGTCATGCAGTTGGTCATGAACCACAGTGGCTCCTCAGAGGGGCTGCAATCACTATCACTTGGAAGAGTCTACAGAGTGTAGCAGTTAATAGCGTGGGGTTCAGAGGCCAGCTGACTGGGGGTGGTGCCCCTTATAAGCTATACAACCTGGCTCCATTTCTGACAATGCAAGCGTCAGCTTCCCCACCTGTAAACTGGAGGTAATGCTGTCATCTTCATAGGAGTGTTGAGAAGATTAAATCCAGTGACACATGTAAGGTATCCCACACATACTAAGTGCTAAGTGATTGGGAGCTTTCGCTACCATGAGCTAATATCACGTCTTCATCTGTTTTTAGCCTATTATTATTTCTCCTCAACATTTACACTCCCAGGTCCTGGCAACCTCAAATGACCAAGCCCTGCTGATCAGTACAATTTTTCTTCCCAAAACTTTTTGTCCAGAAGCCCTGAGTTCCATTCTCTGGAAAGACATACTTTTCCAGTGAGATTTATCTGATTAAAAAGAAAGCTGCATCAAAAGTAATGAGGGCCATTTGCTCTCCTGTCCAGCCCGTGGGACGCATGCTGATTACGCAGGACCTGCTAAGAGCTTAGACTCTGGCAGAGCAAAGCCCATAGGCCTGTTCTTTAGCACTCGAGTCTCTGAAGGATTCCTCTGGATTCCTCACACTGTAACTCATTGCAGAATGACACTGATGGTCAGAGGCCCGGGAAAATGTTCCCAAGTGAGACACAGAGGGACAGCCGGTGAGATGGTTGTTGTAGAATTGTAATTAGGGACCTACATGCGAAGAAATGCGAGGTTTATGCACAGACATGGGTTTGGCCTAGGCCACCGGCCTGAGTCAAGCCATGGGAGGGCTGTGGACACTCCCAGAAGAAAAGGATGCCTTCTCCTATTTTCCTGCCTTGGATTTTCCCAGAGGACATCAAGTATTTTCCCCAGGGACTGACTAAAGGTAACAGGGCCAGAATTCGGGACTTTTTTTACTGCAGTCAAATCACATCACTGAGGCCCAGAACCTGCACAGCTAAATTCTGCTTCCCCTGGAATGCCAGGTGCTTATCACCCACTTAACAAATATCTATTGAGCCCCGACCACGGGCCAGGCTCTGTGCCTCATGGAAACCACACTTATTAAGAGCCTGGAAGGAAATGTGCAGACACCATTCTTGCAGGCTCTTGCCTACGTAACCTGTCGATTGCCCCAGTCCCTAGGAAAGGGAAGCTACAGAGTGGAAGGTTGAGCTTGAACCAGAAAACACCAAGGGCTGCTGTGATTCCAGCCTTGCACCCGACACGTGGAGTGAGGAGGAGAGGGGCAAGGGGAAGGAGGACCTTGACGCCAGTTAGGCAAATACAGTGTGACGCGCCACAGCTAGATGGCCATGCGAGTCTTAAGCCTTAGTTGTCTTACTTGTAAAATGGGACAGACATCTTCCCGCTCAGGCTGTTGGCAGGATAAAATGAAATAAAATATGTAATGCTGCTTCTCGCCACCAAACAAGGAAAATAAAAACACAGCTTTTTGGAAATAAAATGAGAGGCTGCGGGAAGAACAGACGCCATCTCCTACAGGAGATTACCTATAGGATTTGATTACCTACAGGAAATTCTACCCTGGGTGGACTGGGTTTGAGGCTCTCTGCGATGCCATAGCAGGGCCAGGACTAGGGTGAGGCAAGTGAGGCACCCAGGACACCAAATTTAAAGAGGGGCTCACTGTCAGGCCCCTGGAAGGACAACACAACCCTGAGAGTGAGGGCCTCCTTCAGTTTCCCGAGGAGCCTCCCCCCACTGCCAGCCTGCTTTGTAGAGATACAGAAAGTAAAGCAGGAGAGTTAGTAGATGGAAGGTTATCCAGAGGGACAGACCAGAAGCAATGATAAGGTATATGAAAGATCCCTAGAGACTTCCACTTCCCTAGGGGCAGGGGAAGAACCAGATGGAGTCTCAAGGTTCCTTCCAGCTCCAAGGATCCAAGATCTTATCTTCCTGCACAAGAGAATCATATTCAAATACACGTGCTTTCTGACACAGATAAGGTTTTCTTATAGGAAGCAGATACAGCCGGGGGAGGTGGGTCAGGAAGGGAGAAAGAGATGTTGTTCCATAAGTCCCTGGGGAGAACTGGGCCCCGAGCATGCCAACTGTGACACTGTGCTCCCAGGGGTGTTTAGCAGATCGTGAAGCGAGAGTAATAAGATGTCAGGCCCTCCCTGGCCAGCCTAAGCCCCTTACTGCAATCAAATAAAATTAGAATTGCACAGCTGGCCATGAAAAGCCAGATGTTGACCTAAGGATGCAACCCAGGCCAAGATGAGGGCGACCAGCAGGGCCCACACTGCACAGCAACCCCCAGGTTCCCAGATGTCAGAGCCAGGGGACAGGCAACTGGTCCAGTCCAGAAGGCCACAGAGTGCCAGCCTCACCTCTTCCCAGGAGCCTAGGACATGGAGCCCTCCCCAGCACCTCTCCCCCTTCCCCTCCCCCCGACAGCCCACAGTCGGAAGAAAGAAAGTTTCCCCCCCCACAAAGTGCACAACATGGACAATGGCAAATGTTGGTTCTCTCTGAAAATGCAGAGTCTAAAATTAATAAAACTCAGGAAAATTCCCTGATTCATGTCCCCACCTTCCCCTAAACACTGTCTTCCTTCTCTGAACCACCACAGCAATCCAGTCCTGCCACCTGAGCTGGACGGCAGCCTCCGATAATTGTTTATGGACCTGACTGTTCTATCTGCTCAGCTATAAACAACAAGAGGGCAAAGGCCATTCATCCACAAATGATTATTGATTGCTACCACGCGCCAAGCACTGAAGGAGACAGACACAGACTCTGCCCACATGGAGGGCTTTTTCTGTCGGCAGTGGCATGTTCCTCTGCGTCCTCTGCGTCTCCCCATAGTGGCTGATTAATAAATCAGAAGGATGAGAGGATTTCACAGCAAGAGGGCCTGCAAAATTGAGACAAACTAGCACTCCCCAGTCTAGCCCCTCAACAGACTGACAAGACAGACAGACAATCCATCCTGCAACCTTCCCTAAACCCCAGAACCGCTCTCTGAGCAGACACCACCAGCTAAACGGAGGTGGGCACTCCACACAGGACAGTTCATGATGCCTGATCTCATGCCAACCTGCCATTCCACAGAGAAGGAAACTGAGGGCCACCAAGGAGAAAGAATGAGCCCGAGACCACACAGGAAGTTGGAGCTGGAGCCACATCCACAGCCCTGTTCCCCAGCTCCCACCTTAATGTGCTTTCCTCTGCTCCACAGTGACCTTCAACACTGTGTCAGAGTAAATACCTAGGGAAGCACAGAGCAGACTTTCAAACAACCTTTGACTAGTTGACCAGGTGCTTTCTGCACAGAATCAATACCCTCTCATTGGATCATCTCCCTGCCAAGACAAAGGGAGAGATAATCTGGCCCAAGTCAGAGGCAAGTTGCCTGGATGCCAAGTTGGACACCCCCCACTTAGAGATGTCTTTGAAGGGCCCATTTCCCAAGCTTCACCAGAACACAATTCAGTATAACCAGAAACAGCTGAGAAATCAGGATGGATCATTTTACTGTAAAGGGATTAGGGAGAAGTAATCTTCCCTTAACTTTTAGACCCACCGTAAGCACACAGACCAGGGGGGCCAATCCCTATTTCTCCCAACCTCACAGACTCAATGTTTTGTCACTGTTGAGGGAACTCCTGTCATTGTTCTCTCTCTCTCTCTCTCTCTTCCCCCCCTTCCCTCCTCACACCCACTAAACTTCTTTCAGTTCTCCAAGTCCTCTCTCACCTCTAAACTGAACACGTGCTCTTCCTTCTACTCAAAGCACTCCTTCTCCCCTATTTCTTCCAGGTCAACCCCATACCCCACCTTCAAGCTCTACTGTGAAAGTCGCTTTCTTCACAAAGCCTCTTGGAAAGCCCCCACCCTCCCACTAAGTGCAGTCGAGGGCCCCTCTCTCGTGCTCACTGAACCCCTGGATTATAGCCCTGGCCGCACCTCAGGCACCTTCACGTTCACATTCTCCTCTCCCCGCTCCCCCCCTTCCCTTCTCAGCCCGCAGCTGCAGCTTCTCCTGCAGCCCTTTGCACATCTCCCTAGGTTACCCTCTGCCTATTAGTCTCCCTTCTGCCCCTCACCTTGTCCTTCCTCCCCGTTTCCCACCCTGGACCTCCCAACTTGTCTACCCATGTTGAACCAAGGAGAGGGACTCTGTCGGGGGCACTCCCTCTGCTGACCCAGGACTGTTCTTGGTGGTGTGGTGCCACCACAGGGTATAACTGAAAACTGTTTTTCCCCAGTATTGTTGCCAACCCCAGCTCATCTGAAATTCGGATTGACAGCTCCATATTGATTCCCTATTTCCAATCAATGTTGCAACAGAAGAATGAGAATCTGAGCATTGATCTGGCCTTTCTTCCAACAAATCCCTGAAAAATGAGTTGTTCCATTGGAGAGAAATCTCAAGACTGGATTGGGAAAAACCAAGTCACAAACATGCTCACATTCCCTCAAAAGATTCCAGACAAATGTAGATGCCAAGACCAGATGTGTGTGTCGGCGGGGGCGCGGCAGGGGGATATTACAGACTAATAAAATGATAGTTTAGGGCCAGAAGCACTCTTAGAGATTATTCTAACCCCCTTATTTTATAGCTTGGGAAACTGAAAGCCACAAAGGGGAGTGACTCTCTGAAGATCACCCCCACTTCACCATGCCCCCCTGCCTCCGTCCCCCTACTCCCTGCTTGGAAACCCACTCCTGGATCTTTCCATGGTCTCTTTCATTAGGAGTCAAAACTGAGGTCCTTTAAGTACCAAAGCGTCCCCATGTGACAAATCTCCTGACTAAAAGGTGACAGAGAGTTTAACACTCTGTCCAGTCACTGCACTTTTGCCATAAAGCCTTCCCAGCGAGGGACAGAACACATGGTCCCACAAGACCTCACTGTCTTTCTGAAATTACTATTAATCAAATCTGTCTCAGCTGCGTCTGACTCACTCCATTACATTGCTGTAATCCCTAAAACAATTTGCCTCATTTCCAAATACTTTCATAAGGCAGCAAATCCTAACAATCGAATGTCTCAATTCTCAGATTCAGCCCCAGCTTCTCTGCTCAGTAGCTCCCCGTCTCTAAGCAAATGTTCAAGTTCACCAGAGCTGGTGGCTCTAAATGGGCACCAAGGGCTCCTTGGTGCATATTGACTCTGCGCAAAAGCACAGAGCACAGATTTACTAGAGGGGGCCCTTGAACCAATTCTGTGCAAAATGTGCTTTCTAAATATAGACAGAAATGTACAGTGATTACCACGTGGAGAGGCATGGCTATTTTGACATTCAAATGGAGCCTTTGTATTTGAAAAAGAATTAGGGAAATTTTGGTCTAGGGCAGTAAGAGATGGGGGATGGTTGGGGGCGGTTCACACGTAATACCAGTGAATTATGATTGAGATATTTCTCTTTCAGTTCTCATTATCTCGAGAAATAAGTCTCAGTCAGGTGTTAATGTGTCTCCAACCTTTTCGCAGTCCTTGCTGGTCTTCCCCTGGGACTCCGGGCAGGCCTTGGGTTCCCAGCGTTGGTAATCAATGGCCGGTAACTGGAATTTTAGACTTCTCTTTTTGTTTTGTTTTCACTGCTTTCCCTTTTGGGGTTACGTCTATAATGGCAAATAATACTGCTTTTCTATTTGTGAAGTATCAAGGTGGGTGCCTAAAAAGAGTAAGTTCGAAAGAAGTGAGGCAATTTAGTAGCTGACTAAGAGAGGTGGTGCAAAAACAGGCCTGAAAATGTGAAAGCAATCCCAAAAAAACCACTGGTATGGGATACGTGGGAAAGTTGGAACTAGCGAATCTCAGAATTTCAAAGAATCCTGCGGTGAATCACTTGAGGAACGAGATCGTGGGGTGACCCACAACTCTCTTCTCCATGTTTCAGTGTGGTGAGTGCAGTTGTGTACCTCAGAATTTCTGGAGTCAGACTCCTGCTCCGATGTTCCTGGATGTCACAGAATATCACAAGCTTCAAAAACAAATAGTAATAATAGCAGCGAGGTATTGGATACTCTTCACAATTTGTAAGTCTTTCCCATACACGGTGGCTTTTGGATGAAGCAACGCTTTAAAATATGAGTTCTAAACCCTTCTGTCGTTAAAGCGCTGTGTGACCTGAGGGCAGTTACTTAACCTCTCAGAGTCTCCGTGAACTCAATTCAGGTCCCCGTGCCAGAGCTTATAGTGAGTCAGTGGCCAGGAAACTGGACCGCAAATGCTACAGACATGAGACCTAGGGTGACCAGAGGACTCCTCAGCTTGGGGGAGGATTCAGGTATTAAATGGCACATTTTGCTAATAGCAAATGGTAGGGGATAATTTGGGGCGAATTCATTCTCTCCCCATATGGCATAATAGGATTCAGTTTTATGAAAGAGATGGCGGGTGCTCTAGTGGCTGCTGGGAGGGAGCACCGTGTTCCCAAATCTTATTATCTGAGAGGAGGGGCTGGAGAGAGAACAGGAGCTTATGAAAGCTTCATAACCGCCACTCCTAGAAAGGTTCTAGAAGTGAATTATAGCAGCAGAAAAGTCGTAAATCACCAGTTGCATGCCTGTGGTCCCTTTTGCTCACACCAGAGCCACAGAGCAGCCATGAGCCTGGGGCTGAATGGGGAAAAGGCTGGGACTGCGGTACTAACTGTGGGCCACGGAAGGCATCTGGCAGGACACCCCAGCGACGTGGGGCCTATGGTGCAGCTGAAAGCGGCAGTGAGACCACAAGAAGGCCCCAGATGGGCTCCGAACTGCTTTAAACACACACACACACACACACACACACACACACACACAGAGCAAGACAAGAGCAAGACCATATACTGACTGCCCACTATGTCCCAAGAACTGTCCTAGGTGTTTTTTAGCTGCGCTACCTTGGTTACTGCTCGTGTAAAACTAATTTGACCTATGAAGCAACTCATGTTCAAAGAGGCTGAGTAACTTCCCCCAAGGTCACACAGCTTGTAACCAAGTGAAACAGGATAAATTCCAGTCATGTTTTTTCACTCTTTTTGCACTATCCTCTATTATATCTCACAGTACATTTCGGAAGCACATACCTGCAATACACATACGGCATACATACCTCCACGCAAGGCTTCCACACTCACGCCCTATGCCCCACATGTACACCCACCCCACACATACACGCACAGATGCCATACTTAACACACTTCCACACGAACACACATACGTATCTATGTAACACAACCCACCACACACCCACAAACACTGCATCACATCCCGGTCCCCCACACATCCATACACATCCTCCCACTTGTACACATTACACCTAAAAACCTGCCCACATCACACCCACTCACGAACATCCAGACTCACACACAAAAAAAACAGTAAAGTGCATTTGTCCCTCATCTTGTCAATCAGAACGAGCTCTTGAGTATATGGATAAGGGATCTTCAGGTTACGCAACCTGAGTGTCTAAATAATCCTGAAATACCTCCTGGACCTGCACAGGAATACCAGTATTCTTCATTACTGAAAATAATAGTCTAATTACTTCAGAATTGTTAATCTGCACATGAATATTTATGAATACCCTGCTAACCAGAATATTTGATTAATTAAAGTAGCATCGTATTCATTCATTCTTTCACTGTGCAATCACTACGTGTCAATTATGTCTGAGACACCGTGGCAGACACAGCAGGGGATTAAAAGAACAAATAAACTATAAATAAAAACACCATGATTCCCGGTCTTCAAACACAAACAGAAGTAACTATATTACCAGGTAGCATGGGCCAGGACCTGGTGAGTGAGGGATGTGACAGGAGAGGGGGACAAGGAGACAAGACGGCTCTGGAGTTGCAGACCTAGACAGCGGCAAGTGCTGGTGCTGTCTGGGGAAGCGGGCTCTGAGCAGCAGGTGCAGAGAGATGAGTTTGAGGCATAGGCAGGACCGCTAGCTAGACGCGCCCTGCGGGTGTTTGCAAATGAGGAAAGGGGGCTTCCGGAGCAGCCCGGTGGAGACGGATTTGAGAGTCATCCATTAGAGGTGATCACTTAAACCGTTACAACTGTGAGATCAGAAGCAAGCCAAGGCGAAGAACAAGAGAGGTTGAGTGCAGATCCTTGGGGAACATGATGTCCTACTTGGCTAGGTGACAGAAGCTCCCATCTTATGCAATACACACACACACACACACACACACACACACACACACACACACACACATCCAGGCACACACTCATCCCTCTATGCATGCACGTCCTGCAACGTTCCAGCTCCTGACAGCACCACACACCATGGTTGCACGTGCTCCCAGCTATCTCCTGGTATAGTTTCAGGACTAGGAAAGCTCAGTTGCCCAAAGCAACCGAAATGACTGTTCTTTAACCCTTCAGCTTCCAATCCTGACTCTTCTTAGAAATCTGCACCCCTTTGAGAGTGTGGCAGGGGGACAGCTACTGTTCTTAGACATCAGTAATTCATGCTATGGCATGAATGAGGGGCTGAAACCACTTTGTCACATAGGAGTGGGGGGTGGGGGCCGTGACAGAAACAGTGTGAAGCACCCCAGTCAGATCTCAGATCCCCCAGCCTTGACACACTGAGGCAGACTGATTTACTCTGGGACCTACGTCAGTCTCTGCCACCAAGGGTACCTCAATGTTCCCAACTGAGCATTTTCTAAAGTGTACGTTTCATGAAATGGTAGTCCCCTAAGTATAGGCCTCTAAGCTTGTTAAAGCTTCTGAGAAGACTCGAGGTAAAGACGCCTGATTAAATTTCTGTTCCCGAATGTATTTGACTCGGGCAACATTTTTTTTTTAATTAGTGACTGATTCTGAAGAGAAACTTTGGGGGAAAGGCTGGACTATTAGATCTCTAAGATTGTCTCTGGATGTGCTATTCCCCAGACCCATGAGAGTAAGACACCTAGAACACAGGGTTGGGCCTCCTGGGAAGTTAACCTTTCTATCTCCCCCCCAAGGAGGCCCAGCAGCCGAGTGTGATTGCACAAAACCCCGGAGATGCAGCCTGAAGAGACAGCAGCTTCCCCATAGCATCAGACACGCAGCGGCCTGCCAGGATCCCACGGTGGCTGATACCTGGCCGAGCACACAATATAACCTGGCCTTCCCTCATTAAGGACCCATGCTGCCTATATCTCAGGCTGAGAACCGTCTGGTGGTCCTTGGGTCTGGACAAGGCTGGGATATGAGCACAGGGCCACCATTAACCCCCTGCTTTCCTCTCTCCTTCCTCAGCCTTGCTGCTTCCAAGGAGGCTGAAGCTGCCCGCTCCGCGCCCAAGCCTATGTCACCCTCGGATTTCCTGGATAAGCTAATGGGGAGAACCTCTGGATATGACGCCAGGATCAGGCCCAACTTCAAAGGTAGAGAAAACCTTCCTTCCAGATGCTCAGGGATCTGCTTTCCTAGATTATAGAAGCATGCAGCACGGTATTGCACGCAGATGGTAAACACACAGCATGAATCCCATGACTCTTTCCTCTCCCAGAGGCAGACAGTATGTGAGTCAGTTCTGTCTTCTCCCCACCAAGCCCAAACAAAGCCTCAGAGAATCCCCCTCAGCAGCACCTCTGGTTGCCAGGAGTCAGTAGGTGAATTAAAACCTATTTGCTCCCTCTGGTATAATGGACAGAGAGACAAACACAGAATGAGGAGAAATGGGTCCACGTTTTGCTTCAGGCACAAACTACGCTCTCAACTTTGAAAAGCCTCTTCCTTTCTCTGGGCTTTGGCTCCTCATCTCTGTGGGGTAGGGTTGGCTGTAGCTATGGGTTTTAAGCTACACTTCATGGAGCTCTCAGCCTTCCACCATGTGCCCGGAAAGGGAGACAAGGGAATAGTGAGCAAGCCCACCCTCGCTTCTCCCCCAAGCCATCCTACTTTTATTTGTTTTAGAGCAGAAACTTCCAACTAAAATTCATCTGCTGAAAGTTCCCAGGGATTAATATTTTTGAAATGTTCTAGTCTAACTCAGAGTCACAATTTCAAATGGCTACAGGCATTAGGCAGGTAACTTAAATGAGTGAGGTGGGCCAGAAGTAAGGCCAAAGGGAGTTGTAGCGACTGTAGAGAAATAGAGGTGCAGGCCCCTGGAAAGGGGACAGCCTCTCCTTAGCCCCCGCCCCCAGTTACCCTGCAGGAATCAAGGCCCCATGTTGTGAGATCATCCAGAATTCTAAGAAGAGCCAGAAATCAAGATTTATGTGAAATTTCCTGATTCTGAAAACATGTAAATTCAAGCAAAACATGTTCATGAGCCAGATATGCCCTGTGGGTGACCAATTTACAAATCCTCGCCAGAGTGCTCTAAGAAGCTTCTTTTAGCTCTCAGAGTCCTACGAGATCCTGACGTCTGTTATGAGAGAAGCTGGGCTGCCTTTGTCCATGGAAACCCCAGAAGTTGCAGCCATCTCAAACCGCTGAGCAGAGTTCTGCAGGTGCGGTCTTAGGGAGCTCCTTGGGATCCTGTGCACTCCAACCTTGCTCCCAGGATGCCTGCAGAAATCTTATTTCAAGGACCAACTGGCAGCCTCCTAATCAATTCTTGATTCCAGATGCCCTTCCTCACTGTTCCTTTTGGCTCAAGTCCAGGACGAAACAAGGGATGTGACAGCTGGTAACAGCTTCCTGATATTTGCTTACCTTGCTCCCCATTCTCTAAGTACCCTTCTCAGAGTGCTCTGCAAATGGAAAGTGGCCTGTGAGATGCACTGGGGTTGGCCGTGTGGGGCCCGCCTCACACTCCTGTTTACCACCAGGCTCCCCTGGCCCCTTCTCCCGAGGCGCTATCTTCCAGTATCTTTAGCATGACCTTGGTTCCCTCAAGGACAGGTAAGTCAGGACCAAGGTTGCTGCCATAGTGTGGGCCCCAGCCCTTCACCAGGGTCACAATCTCAGACACCCAGAGGGGTCAGGTATGACACATGAGAGAAGCAAGAGGGGAATAAGAGAAAACCAGAAAGCACTGGCTCATCCAAGGGCGGCCACCTCTCAGGTCCAGAGGGAGCTGTGAGGTAGGAATGCAGGCCCAGGGCAGCAGCCTTTCCAAGTTAAGATTTGAGTCTGGGGTTTTGTGTGAAATCTTCCAGGTTGGCAGCTAAATGACTTCTTTTAGAAACACCACTGACCAAATTGAACACGTTCAAGACCTGACCACCAGGTTGCCTCAGGCGCCACTGGCCGTTTTCCGGAATTCCGGCCCACCACGCCCCCTGGTGGGCTCTCTCGGAACTCCATCCTGAGTGCCGCGGTCTAGCTCTCCTGAGAAAGGAGGAACTCGTTTGTTGAATGTATATACATCCAGAGTTCATGTATTAGTTATCCTTTATGCATAGCACTGCACTTGGCACATGGATGGCCCTCGATAAACCTTTCAAAAATGAATGAATGAATGAATGAACCAAAATATATGCTAAGGCTTAGAGCAGTTAAGTGATTTTCCCAAGGGATGTCGTCAAGACTAGGGATTTTCATTCAGCTACATTTACTCAGTTCTTTGATGCTAGTGAGTTGTTGATTTGTTTATTCACTCATTTATTTTACTTACCTATTTGCTTAGCAGTGGACAGTTTTAAGAAATAAACTTTCATCCAGACTATAAAATTATTGACTCAGGGCCCTTCTCCTTCCCAGTCTGAGAGCCTTACCTTAAACATCTGGGCCCCAAATCGACAGGACTAGATAATGTCTTAGACTTTTCCCAAACCTGCAGTGTCTCTACCCCCTTCAGTCCCCTCCAAGTCAGGCTCTGAGCAAGGTACATCTTTCTGGAACACTCCCCTCCCCCAACCCCACACCCCATCCCACCCACCTGGGAAGCAAGGTTTCTCTGCTCTCCCTCGAGGTAAGAGCTGAAATGTTGGCATGAGGGTTCTCCTGCCCCTGAGTCCCCTGGTCCCTTCACACTTCCACTCAAGGCACAAACAGGATTTCCGAAAGCCCCATACAAACCACTGAGCTCCTGAAAAGGGCGTGTAGATAAGGCCTCCTGTGGCCCTAACACAAGAGGAAGAGGCTTGCGTTGTTCAAAAACTCCACAGAGTGATTAGTCACTCAGCAGTTCCCTTCAAGCACCAGAAACCTTGCCTGCTCTCGACTCTCCTGAAGATGGGGTGGCAGGGACAGCAGGCTCATTCTTCAGAACAAAGTGGCAGTACAAATCAGAATACAGAAAGAACGTGTGCGAAAACTGGAGTCTAGTCCTCCCACTGCTGACCAGATAGTGTGACCCGAAGGCCATCACTTGACATACCTGGGCCTCTGTTTCTGCATCTGTAAAATGATCCAGTAGGACCTAGGCCCTTCTAGAGCTGATAGTCTGAATCTTCTTTAAGACGTTGTGCAGGATAATGGCTCCCAGGATCAGGGGCACAGCCTAATACAAACACATACACAAAACCAAAATTAAACTTTAATATTTAATGAAATATATACATTATCCTGCTGCCAAAGGCATCCAGAGTGTAATTTTCTTGAGGATAATTTAATTTCAGATTTATATCAATGAACGGCACCTCCCTATGGGGTCCCTTTGGCTGGCGCCCTCTCACACACATAAATCAAGAACTAATTTATATGGGAGTCACAGCAGCAGACACTTGCAGGGCCTGGGTGGGAACTCTAAGTGCGTCATTTCAAGGCACGGGCAGTAACTCTTTGGGGCATCTTAATGGTATGAGACTAAATGAAAAGAAAAGTCTGGGTCTAAGTCTAAATGAGGAAGAAAAAAATATTTTAATGGGTCTTTGTTTAGGTGGAAGTGACAAGGAGGCAGATTCCCACTCAGCATAAGGGAAATTTTTTAGCACACAGAAGTATCCAGCTATGGAAAGAGCTGCTGACGACAAAGTGAGCTCCCCACTTTCGGAGGTGTTCAAGCACTCAGCCTTCAGTGGGCAGCTTCTGCCACTATAGCAGTGGTCCCTAAACTTGGCTGTGCTTGAGAATATTCCCGGATAGCCTGTTAAACAATACATTCTGGGGGAAGCTCCAGTGATTCGGCTTCGCTGGGTCTGGGGTTGGGCTGAGGAATCTGCAGTTTAAATCATTCCCCAGGTGATTCTACTGCAGACAGCAGTTTGGGAAGAAATTGATGAGGTGACCCTTAAGAAACCTCCCAGCCCTCAAATCCTGTAACCTTGTCGTTCACATGGATAGCTTCCATAAGGGAATTCCAAACCAAAGGAGCTCAGAGTGTCTACCCAGATCAAGAGCTACTCTCCCAGATCGATGGGGAAATTGTAACCCAGGAACAGGAAGGGGCATGCCAGAATCAAACAGCCAGTGAGTACTGGAACTGTGTCCAAATCCCAGGGCACCCGGCACTGCCTTGGAGGGAACACCTGGATTCCCACCACAAGTCTGGGTCCTTTCCTGCACAGCAAAAATTCTGAAAAGAAGGAAACTTTGAGTTTGGGTAAAATGTTTGGGCTACTTTTTAAAGAGGGACAGAGAGGAGTGGGTAACAGAGGACATAAAGATATCTGCTTCCTTCTTTCCACAATCAGAGTACTTGGGTGTGAGTGCTGGTTCCACCACCTGCTGGCTAAATATGCCCAAGTAAGTTATTAAAACTCTCAGCTCCACAGCAGGGACAGTGACTTCGTCCTGGCTCCCTCAGGACCCCGTGAGGATCACAAGAAAGCAGACCTGAAAAAATTCACAGATTTGCACATTGCAATCCTCATGTGAAGTATTACGAGCTATTATCCAAGTCTTACGGACTTCAAGGTCAGCTCAAGGTTTATCACCTTCACGAGGTCTTTTCTAATGTCTTGCTCCCCAGACCTCTCTTATACCTAGACTTCTGTTTATAGCAATCTTACCCATAGTCTCACACTCTTCTCTGGTTATTTTATATTGGCCCCCTTGTTAGCTCATGGGGAAGCCCAGTGCTTAAAATCCTTCATTCTACCACTCTGTGACCTTGAACGTGCCCCTTCTTTTCTCTGAACCTCTTTCCTCCAAGCACAGCTAGTCACCAGCTTTGGAATTAGAGAAATCTGAACTCCAACTCTGGCTCAATCACTTATTAGCTGTGTGGTCATGAACAAATAACCTCTGTGAGCCTCTGTTTCCTCATCTGCAAAATGGAGGCAACAACCATATCTTCTTCCAGAGTTGCTGAGAGGATATAATGAGAGAGTATCAGTAACACTCTCAGCACAGCAGCAAACCCTGTAATGCTCAGTAGAAGGTAACTGCTACAATGAATAGTATA
Source organism: Ursus arctos (assembly GCF_023065955.2). Lineage (NCBI taxonomy): Eukaryota > Metazoa > Chordata > Mammalia > Carnivora > Ursidae > Ursus > Ursus arctos. Next base: position 41,915,304 of record NW_026622819.1, on the reverse strand, counting down.
AAATGAAGAGATTGGGTTTCAACTGGACAGAGATCCCCTAACAATGAGAACCCAAAGAGCAAATATTCCTCCATGTCTTTCTTATCCTTTGCAGTAGAATTCCTTGCCTGGAAAGTATCTAATAAAGACTTATGGACTTCCCTTGAGGTTCCCTCTGGATTCCTCAGCTGGTAATTCCCATCAACGCCCTTTCAGGCAATCATCCTTGGTTCATAAGTTCAAGGCAAAGAACTTGCTGTTCCTTGCGATTCCCAAGATGGCCCCCAAATGTTGGAGCCGTAAATACATTTCAGCCACAAATTAGAAGGCAGCCTATGGGGTTTGGGCAAGGGATTTCAGCCATATGGCAGGATGAGGAATCATCCTGTGTTAATGAAAGCACATCCTAGCTCAGCCTCTGGTGTTCTGTACCTGCTGCTCACTTGGGGACCAGGGAATCTGGCGTAGTGATGTGGCTGAGAGTCCCTGCTGCTCGGGGGTGGGCTGGAGGGCAAGCAAGGGTCTCCTCCACTAAGAGGGATCCATCCCTGAAGTTAGTGTTCCTGGAAGGGGTCCTAGCCTATGGGTTTCTTCCTGGCCATGGAGCTAAGCAGCATATCTCTCTTAATTGGCAGGTCCCCCAGTGAATGTGAGCTGCAACATTTTCATCAACAGCTTCGGTTCCATTGCTGAGACAACTATGGTGAGTGAGTCAAAATACAGGCTGCTATTTCCTGCTGGGAATGTCTCGCTCCTGGAAATATGTACCCTCTGCATTGGGTTTCCCGCAGGAGGTGGGGAATCTGGTGTTTTTTCAGATCTCCAGTGCATACCGTGCGACTTGGGCATTTTTACTGTCCTATTCAATGTTTTGGGTGAAGACATACATCTGCAAATGGCCAAAGAGCCAGCAGGGCTAGCGTATGCCAAATACCCAGGACAACAGAAACAAAATTATAGCAATAGGCTGAAGTTTTAGATGAAAAGAAAAGGTAGAGGGGCGCCTGGGTGGCTCGGTCGGTTAAGTGTCTGCCTTCGGCTCAGGTCATGATCTCAGGGTCCTGGGATCGAGTCCCACATCAGGCTCCTTGCTCAGCAGGCAGTCTGCTTCTCCCTCTGCCTGCCACTCCCCCTGCTCGTTCTTTCTCTCTCTCTCTGACAAATAAATAAATAAAATCTTAAAAAAAAAAAGAAAGAAAGAAAATGTAAAGAGCTGCTTGTAAGTTTACAATTCAACTGTGCAAGAGCAGAAGACTGCTTCTAGAAGCCTCAGTGGGTCTATTGGGTTGATTCGACTCCTCTCTCTGCTTTTGTGTATACTTCAACATTCTCATAGTAAAAAGTTTAAAATAAATTACTATACTGGAAAAAAAGACCAGAAGGAAAAAATACCAAAACGCTAATAGCAATTATCCCTGGACTGCAGACTTACAGATAATTTTTAATTTTCTTCTTTCAGTCTTTCCCTATTTTTTGAATTTCTGCAAGGAGCAAATATTACATTTGTGATTATAAATAAATGCAATGATACTTTGAAAGTTTTTTTCTCAATCCTTGAAAATGAAAAAAAAATCAATTGTACTTGTTTTGAAGGGGTGATCTAGCTCGTGAGAAAATAATTAAAGCAGCCTAAAGTCATCCCTTTATGAGCCAAGTGAGAGCAGCCAGCCGATCTCTGAGTCCTATAGACAGAGCTCACTGCCAGGAAATCCTCTAAACCACCCATTGCTGGATATCCCCCTGCCCATAGCCTAGTGCAGGCTTCCACGGGGCTCGCTCACATTACTGCAGAAGTCTTAACTCTCATCCTGCCGCACGCCGAGCCTTCTTCCTCACACACGGGTCTTTCTAAACTACACGTCCAACCACACCATTGCCCGGCTTCAACCCTCCCTGGGGGCTTCCCCTCAGCTTCAGCATTAACCCCAATTCCTTTGCGAAGCATAGAAGGCCCTTGGTGATTCTGCCCTGCTTCATCTCTTCTCTGTCTCACTTCCTCTCCTGGATAATGGAAACGCCTAGAGTCCTCCCGACAGGTGTGTCTCTGTGCTGGTGCCATTGAGGACTCTGCCGAGAGCACCACGCCAGCCCCCCTTCCATTGCTGACTCCTTCTCATTGTCCTTTAACTCTATGCGGAATTAGCTGCAGAGGCAGCCTGCACACTGTCACACACGTGTACACGTGTGAGCTCACCTGCGTGCTTGACGCAAGGCTACGATGAGTTCTTTCCAGCCATTCTCATGACACACTTTACAGTGGCCGTAATAGCACTTACCAACCACCTGCTTATTCATCCCTGCTCTCGCTATAATGTAAGCCATTTCTGGGGTGGAATCTTGTCACATTTCCTGTGCTAACCTCAGCAGCTGGCATAGTGACTTAATAACGGGCACTCGGTAACTTTTTGAAATAAATAAACCAAACATTAAGTATATTGTCTGTTAATTCACACAATCATTTGGTCCTAAACATTTATGGAGATAAGATCTAATCTTTCAATCCCAGACTGGAAAAAATCACTGAGCTCTATAGGTCATGGGGCAAATGGTCCAAAATCTGTCCTTTTGCAAAAAGGCCTGTCTTGATAGGGTTAAGTAGACCCTGCTTGCATCCAAAGGACAACTGATCAGACTCCCTAAAATGAATAGGCCTGTTATCTCCGAACAGAGATGATCCCACCTGTTGACTAGGAACAAATATGGCTGCTTTTCATTGGGTATGCAGGTCAAAAAGCCAAGTTTTTCCACACTTCAAACGGGTATCTTGAGAGCTCCTAATGCTTTCTTCATGTCCCTCCCTGCATTATTCATACTCTCTGTGTGGTGAGTGTGGGCACTTGCACTCTTCTTCTGGAACGGTAAATAGTCGTCCGATCAAGTCAGGGACCTCGCAGCTATGTAAAGAACTTGCTTATTTGAGGACAGGTATACATACCTGCTCTCCAAGCCCATCCCAACTTGTTTCCCTACAATGGCCGCATGGAGACCTATTTCCTTGACACAGATTCCTCCTAAAAGAATAGCAGTTTGCCCTTCTTTTGCATGGTAGTTACAAGCCAGGCTCTGGCATCACAGAGACCAGCCTCACTCACTATATATGAGGAGCTGGTTTGCTTCATGTCTTTAAGCCTCTGTTTCCCCAACTGTAAAATCCCAGTGGTGACTAACATACTGACTTCATCGAGGTATCATGGGTGGAAATTATGTGCAAGAAAGTTTTTATCACAGTAAATGCTTTTTGTCAGTGCTCTTAATGTTTCCCACGATAACGCTGATGATGACGATAATGGAGATCCCAAAGCTATTGCTGATCAGCTGTACGATCTTGAGCCTCCATTTCCCCTCACCCATGTCTCCTGTCTACCTTTCCCTACTTCACCTCTGCTGCATTTTGCTCTCTATAGAGACAGTGTAGCAATTAGGACACAATCTTCCATGGCCAGACAAAACTTGAGGTTCAGCTCTGCGACCCTGGGCAGGGTAGCCCGAGTCAGCCTCGTCCTCTGTAGGGTGGGGTACCAGTAGCCTCCACCTTGCCACGTGCTGTGAGGATTAAGAGACAACGCATAGAAAATGCTAAGCACAGTGCTTGACGCAAAGTATACACGCAGTGAAGATCAGCTATTATTATTAAATACCACTCATAATTTTCAACACATTTCACGCCCACTCTCTCATCTGACTCCTTCACTAAACACTTGGTCTTCTAACCACTCTACAAAGTAGACAAGTAGACACTAGGTCCCCCAGTGAGCAAGCTGAGGAAACAGATGCGGACACATCGCCTCACGGAACTAGTTAGCTACCAGGCAGGGATCAGGACCCAGGTCTCCTGACCCATAGAAGGGGTTTGCTGTGCACCACACTGCCGTTACATCAAAGGGCAAAGACTCGGGAAGTCGAGGGACCACAGACGCGCAGAGCACGCTTCAGCAAGCGCCTGAGTAGTATCAGAAGTGGAACTGCAACCTCACCTCGTGCGAGGCTCAGCACGCCTCAGGGGAAATAGTACCTCCTAGTGCCAGGGAGCCCGCAAGGGGAGCCCGGGGGACACGGCCCCTGCGGTGGAGATACAGAACCCACAGACAAAGAGTGAAGAATTGGCAATGACGCGCCTCCTTGGGAGTGGCCCACAGGTGACATCGTTTTCTCCTTCTTGATAATGTTAATCCAAAATAGGAGTTACCATTCTCAGCTTGTACATTTCACGATACTGTGATTTTTTTTCCTCCATTGGGTCCTTAGTTACCTATATGCGCTTACTTTGCAGATGATTTCAGAAAAACAGAACCTAATATCTCAGAACTAGAAAAAAACCCTAAGAAATTGTCTGAGGCAGTCCTTCATTTTACAGAGAGGGATCTGACGGCTAGAGTGGGGGTATCACTTGAGCAAGGTCACACAGCACGGAGCAGGTGTGACAGAAACCCTGGTCTAATGCTCTTCTCGTGGCCAAGGCTTCCCATCCCCCTCAGCTTCTTTCTCACCTAGATCCCACCAATCAAACCGTTCGGACCACCTTCCCATTCAAGCCTCTTTCCTTGTCACTCAGAATACGCTTGGAGAGCAAGACTGGACTCATATTAATACCAAGAGCCACAATCACGCTTTAATGCCACTGTGGGCCAGGCAGCGTGCAGAGAGCTTCTGCATATGTCATCTCATCCACAGCTCACGACAACCTCCATGAGGCACGAAATGTTATCCCCATTTTACAGAAAAGCTGAGGCCCAGAAAGGTTAAGTCACTTGCATAAAGTCACACAGCTGATCGGTGGCAGAGGTGGAATTTGAACTCAGATCTTATCTCTCCCCCCAAAGCCTGCCTTCTCCTGAGCCAAATATAAATATTTAATTCCTGGATGTTTGGAATTCCCCAACCCTTGCTTGTTTCCTTTCATCATAAGGAAACCAGAGATGAAAGGGAACATCACTGAATAGACTCCCAGCCCAGGACTTGGCCTCACTGACCACGCAAAGAGCTGGCTGTGCCTCCTGGGCCCACGGTAATATGGACATAGTCTCAGTGCCAGAAACTTTCCAGGCTGTGTTTGTTCTCCAAGAGCAGCAGGAGTGCAGAGCAGCTCTATAAACAGCTGGAGTCCCCAGGCCTGACTGCTTCCCAAGGCCTGGCTTTATTCACCGGAGCTAACAGACCTGAGAGCAGAGAAAGGCAGCCAGAAAAGCAACGGGGGTCTCTATCCATTCCCGACGAGGGGAGGGCTGAAGCTGCCAGCCCTTCATCTGAACTTTCCAGGGACTTTCATTGAGGCGATGCAGAAAATGAAGGTAGGGTTGGAACAGGAATGGAAAAGAGAGAAGAGGGGAGGGGCCCTGAACTAGAGCAGCCCCTTTGGCAGGCTACAGGAGAAAGATCTGGAGCTAGAACCCAGAGGGATCCAACCAGCTGGTCTGGACCCACGGAAGTGTGCATTAAGTGCTCATACTGCGGCATCTATGTGTCTGTGTAGTGTGTATGCACATGTGTGTATTGTGGGACTGTGTGTTTGTGCAAATGTGAATGCACATAGGCGTGTGTACATGTGCATGCTAGCTTAAAGATACCAAAACCGGTAACCTCAAAGAGAAATGTGTATGACCAAGTACAGGCATGAACATAAGTATGTCTGCTTCTGTGGTTATAAATGTCCATGTAAATAACTGTGATTGCATGCTTCTGTGTGCACACATGTACGTAAGAAAATGTAAAAGTACTTAGTGAACGTACATGAAGTGTCTCATCTTCAGTCACACAATTATAGATGGGGATTTGTGACTAGATGAGCACATATTTAAGTGTGTCAGCATTTGAGTGAGCACATTTATATGAGTGTGTATGCACGTGCATGTGAATGTTGTACACACAATTACATGTGAATAAGTGAAAGAGTATTAAAATGTGTATCAGTATGTGGGTACGAGTATGTGTATGCATGTGTGCAGGTGCACGTTTGAGTGTGCACACGTGGGGACACACTGAGAGCTGGAATTCATGTGTAAACAAATGGGAGAGAGAGACAGTATATGCATGTGTGTGTGCACATGTGTGTCTGTGTGCTTGTGTACTGACGGCCTTTGGGCATGAATCCCAGTATTACCATTATTAGGACATGTGCTCCGGCCTCTCTTGCCAAGGCTTGGCTAGCCTGGCATAGAGACAGGCACACTGTGTCCAGGACCCCCAGTGATTGGTGACAGCCTATCCAACTTAGTCCCCAAGTCTGGCCTTGTTTGTAGATATTAAGGAGCAATGGACAGAATTCTGACCCAGAAATCAAGAGACGGGGAATTGAGTTCTAACTCTACCACCATTTCATGCCATGGAGACTCAGTCCCTGCGAGGTATCTGGCTCCAAGAAGGTGTGTAGAACACATGAGTAACAGGTATGAAAGCCTTTCATGAATGCTATAGAAAGGTAAAGGATTGCTGACTGCTGAACCAATCAGCCAGGGACTCCAATACATAAGCCTAAGGAGATGCCTTCTTGGGTTTTCTTCTTCTGTTGCCTGTTTATTCATTTATGCTTTCCACCTCCATTTATTAAGGTCCTATACATGTTGAACATGGCATTAAACTCTAGGAACAGAGTTCTGTTTTATTCATATTAATCTGGGCTTTCCTACTGCAACAAACAACCCCCCAAACTCAAAGTCTTAAAAGAGCAAAGATTGATTTACCACTCATCTCAAGTCTGCTACAGATCCAGGGGGCTCTCCAAGACTACTGTCCTCCATGTTGTGGCTGAGCACTGCATCTCCATATCAATATGTGATTTCACACTTGCCAGGCAAGGGAAGGAAGCGCTGAAGGCTTAAGCACCAGCAAGTCAACGCTTTCTTCCCAGAGGTGACATTCACCACATCTGCTCATACCTCACTCCAAAGGAAGTCGCGTGGCCCTGCCTAGAGAAAAGTATGATCCCCCCACGTCCTCAGGAGTAAACGGGAATACTAGGTCTCTGCTTTCTCTACTGGAGATGGCGAACAAAACCAAAGGTGACAACACAGTGTGATGAGAGAGATCACAGAGGTTTGCCCAGGACACTCCTTATCCTGCAGGGCTCAGCTCAGATATCTCTTCAGGGGGCTCTTTTCTGACTCCTTATCTAAAAATGACCCCCCTTTATTGGAAGGGGGTTCTTGTCTCTCTCAATCGTCTCCATATATCCAGTGCCCAACACATTGCCTAAACCATAGGAGCTCAATCAATATTCGAAAAGAATTAACCTTGGAGGTCCTCTAGTTGAATCTCTGCCACAAACATTGTGGCCAAGCAGTTTCTGCTTGTATACCTCCAGAGACAGGGAGCTCCCTATCTCTCAAGGCAGCCCATTCAACCTTTGGAAAACTCTGAAATCGCCATTTACTTCATTTTGCTCCTAGGGCCACAGAGAACCAGTCTATTCACCTGACAGCCCTTCCAATAACTGAGGTCAGTCCTCTTGCCCCCTGCCCACTCCTGGCCTCTTCCACCATCCCCCCTGGCACCCAGTCCCCTTACCATCATGGTGCTCGCCGAGCATATCCAGGGCCATCGACTTCCATCTTGAGATGAAAGGCCAAAAAAATGAACCCCAGCCCCCAGGAGTGCTCAGAGTGGAGCAAGGTGAGGCCACTGCCATCCCAATTCTGGATTAGTGGGCTTCAAAGCATTGCTTCTAACAGCAGCTCAGTTCAGTTTTATTTTTTTTAATGTTTTTTTATTATATTATGTCAGTCACCATACAGTACATCCCTGGTTTCTGATGTAAAATTCAATGATTCATTAGTTGCGTATAACACCCAGTGCACCATGCAATACGTGCCCTCCTTACTACCCATCACCAGTCTATCCCATTCCCCCACCCCCCTTCCCTCTGAAGCCCTCAGTTTGTTTCTCATAGTCCATAGTCTCTCATGCTTCATTCCCCCTTCTGATTACCCCCCTTTCTTTTTCCCTTTCTTCTCCTACTGATCTTCCTAGTTCTTATGTTCCATAGATGAGAGAAATCATATGATAATTGTCGTTCTCTGCTTGACTTATTTCACTTAGCATTATCTCCTCCAGTGCCGTCCATGTTGCAGCAAATGTTGAGAACTCGTTCTTTCTGAGAGCTGAGTAATATTCCATTGTGTATATGGACCACAACTTCTTAATCCAGTCATCTGTTGAAGGGCATCTGGGTTCCTTCCACAATTTAGCTATTGTGGACAATGCTGCTATGAACATTGGGGTGCATATGGCCCTTCTCTTCACTACATCTGTATCTTTGGGGTAAATACCCAGTAGTGCAATGGCTAGGTCGTAGGGTAGCTAATTTTTAACTTTTTAAGGGACCTCCACACTGTTTTCCAGAGTGGCTGTACCAACTTGCATTCCCACCAACAATGTAGGAGGGATCCCCTTTCTCCACATCCTCTCCAGAAATTTTTGTTTCTTGCCTTGTCAATTTTTGCCATTCTAACTGGCGTAAGGTGGTATCTTAGTGTGGTTTTGATTTGAATTTCCCTGATGGCTAATGATTGAAGCTCGTTCTTTGAGAGAATCAATAAAATTGACAGACCGCTGGCAAGACTTATCCAAAAGAATAGAGAAAGGACCCAAATTAATAAAATTATGAATGAAAAAGGAGAGGTCACAACCCACACCAATGAAATTGGAAGGATTATTAGAAACTTTTATCAACAGCTTTATGCCAATAAATTAAGCAATCTGGAAGAGATGGAGGCCTTCCTGGAAACCTATAAACTACCAAGACTGAAACAGGAAGAAATTGATTTTTTAAACAGGCCAATTAATTATGAAGAGATTGAGTCAGTGATAAACAACCTTCCAAAAAACAAAACTCCAGGCCCGGATGGTTTTCCTGGGGAATTCTACCAAACATTCAAAGAAGAAATAATACCTGTTCTCCTAAAGCTATTTCAAAAAATAGAAACAGAAGGAAAGCTACCAAACTCATTCTATGAGCCCAATATTACCTTGATCCCCAAACCAGGCAAAGACCCCATCAAAAAGGAGAATTACAGACCGATTTCCCTAATGAATATGGACGCCAAAATCCTCAACAAGATCCTGGCTAATAGAATCCAACAGTATATTAAAAGGATTATCCATCATGACCAAGTGGGATTCATCCCTGGGATGCAAGCATGGTTCAACATTCGCAAATCGATCGGTGTCTTAGATTTTATCCAGAAAGAAAAATTCAAAAATCATATGATTCTCTCAATAGATGCAGAAAAAGCATTTGACAAAATACAGCATCCTTTCCTGATTAAAACCCTTCAGAGTGTAGGGATAGAGGGTACATTCCTCAATCTCATAAAAGCCATCTATGAAAAGCCTACAGCAAATATCATTCTCGATGGGGAAAAGCTGGAAGCCTTTCCCTTAAGATCAGGAACACGACAAGGATGCCCACTCTCGCCACTGTTATTCAACATAGTACTAGAAGTCCTTGCAACAGCAATCAGACAACAAAAAGGGATAAAAGGTATCCAAATCGGCAAAGAAGAAGTCAAACTGTCTCTCTTCGCAGATGACATGATACTCTATATGGAAAACCCAAAAGAATCCACTCCCAAATTATTAAAAGTTATAGAGCAATTCAGTAATGTGGCGGGATACAAAATCAATGCTCAGAAATCAGCTGCATTTCTATACACGAATAATGAGACTGAAGAAAGAGAAATTAGGGAATCCATCCCATTTACAATAGCACCAAAAACCATACGTTACCTTGAAATTAACTTAACCCGAGACGTAAAGGATCTACATTCTAGAAACTATAAATCACTCTTGAAAGACATTGAGGAAGACACAAAAAGATGGAAAAATATTCCACACTCATGGATCGGAAGAATTAACATAGTTAAAATGTCCATGCTACCCAGAGCAATCTACGCTTTCAATGCTATCCCGATCAGTTCAGTTTTAAGCTAAATCTTATGTAGCACTTCGACAAAGTGATTAAACAAAACAAAACCAGGTTATTCTGGATGAAGTGGAGCAGAGGCCCGGAATCTCATTCCCTTGGTTTTTCCCTCAATCCCTGCCTCCCCAAGGCCACCCCAGGGAACCTCCTCAGAACCCTAAAATCATTTCTATGCATGTCACTTCAAAGACATTTCCTGTTAGGTAGCCATGTCCCAGTGTTGACTCACACTATGCTACGACAGCTGAACTCTGGAACATTTGTTTAAGTACATGAGTAACAGATGAAAACAAGCTTTTGTAGTAAGTCCAATAAAAAAGAAAAGAGAGAAAGAAAACAGGAATGCCCCCTGCTTCCCTCCCCTAATTCCCACTGTCCTATCCTGAGTTAAGCACTACAGAGAAACAAGTCATGTACATCTTACTACCTTGCTCAATCGTGCATACATTTACGTACATATGCACAACTGTTGTATGAATAGGACTGTGCTCTTTCCCTTCCCACCGTGTCTTGGAGTTTCTCCCCATCACTACATACTGGTCTAACTCATTCCTAGTTCTCTGCACAATGCCGACTTGCAACGTAAGAGGTGGTTATTATTACCACATGCCAGATATGGCACATAATTTTCATCGGGTTCCAAGCTTTATGGCCTACCTGTAAAATCCCATGCCCCATGGGGCACCTGGGTGGCTCAGTCAGTTAAGTGCCCAACTCTTGATTTCGGCTCAGGTTATGATCTCAGGGTTGTAAGGTGGAGCCCTGAATCATATGGGGCTCCATACTCGGTGGGGAGTCTGCTTGACATTCTCTCTCTTCCTCTGCCCCTCCCCCTGCACTCTCTCTCTCCCTCTCAAATAAATAAATAAATAAATCTTTAAAAGCTAAAATCCCATGCTCAGGACAGGCCATCGTTCTGTGGTATTGAACCACTTTTCTCAGGACACCTGGGCAGCTCAGTCGGTTAAGGGTCTGCCTTTGGCTCAGGCCATGATCCCAGGGTCCTGGGATGGGGTCCCGTGACAGGCTCCCTGCTCATCGGGGAGCCTGCTTCTCCCTCTTCCTTTGCCCCTCCGTCTGCTTGTGCTCTCTCTCTCTCTCTCAAATAAATAAGATTTTTAAAAAACAAAAACACTCTTTTCCTGATGGACCTTTGACATTTATGCAGCTTTTTACTATTAAAAACAATGCCACAAAGAGTATTCTCGTACATAACTCTGCACGTTTCCTCAGGATATGTTCCAGAAGCAGAATGACTTGATCAAAGGACATGCAACTTTTTGGTGATTTTGACAGACACATTGCCCAGCTCACTTCCAAAGAAGCTTCTAATTTACTGTCCCCACAAAAGTGTTCATCTCTCTTTATCCTTGCCAACCCAAGATATTATCAAGCCTTTTCATTTTACCAAATGGGAGTTTTTTTTAATGGTATCTCATTGTCATTTTTAATTTTCACTCCAGACTTCTAGTGAATTTGAGCATCTTTGCATATTCTTTGCATACTGGGCATTATCAATAATATTATAGGTTTCCCTTTTTAATGTACCTCCTTAATACAGTTGGTTTCACTTTTCTATAAAGTATTTGGTGGTGGGTTCAACTCTATTTCTCTCTGATTAGATAGTAATTTTCCCGTCATTATTCTTAAGTGGTCAGTATTTCTCTACTGTGAAATGCTTTCCTTCTCATAAACTAAATCCCCATATAGACCTAGGCCTGTTTCCAGTCTCAGGGTGTTGTTCTGTTGCTCTATTTGTCTGTTTCTGCACCAATACCACACTATTTTAATTACTATGGCTTAAGGTTATGTTTCTATGTCTAGTAGAAAAAATTCTCTGTTGTTCTTCTTTTATGATTTTCCCTTCCATATGAACTTTAGACTCAGCTTGTTGATTCTTCTTTTATGATTGTTCTTTTATGTTGTTCTTCTTTTATGATTTTCCCTTCCATATGAACTTTAGAATCAGCTTGTTGAGGCTAATAAAAATCGCCTCAGGTTTTTGTTGGAATTGCATTGCATTTATAGATTAATTTGGGTGGAACTGACATCTTTACAATATTATATAAACCATGGTACGTCTCCCCATTTATCTAGGTATCCCTTTATGACTTTCAGTAAAGTTTTAGAATTTGGGGGGTTTTTCCTAAGTATCTATGAGTCACATATTTCTTATTAGGTTTATTCGTGGACATTTTGTGAGGTTGGCTGCTATTTTAGATGAGATCCTTTTTGTTGTTGTTGCTTTTTTCCATTACACTTTCAGTCTTTCTACATAGCTAATGCTAGGTCATTTTTTATACTCTTGGGTTTGGGGGATCCAAGAGAAAGTCTATTAAATGTCTTCCAATTAGATACGGCTCAGCACTCCCCAAAACCTTGGTAAACTGAATATTAAAAGAAGGCCAAGGAGAGAAGGCTCATAAATGCCATTAGAGTCTGTTACAGACAGAAAACAGGGCAGGATGCCTCTCTCCCAGCACACCACCGAGGGGGGCATTGCAATCGGGAATTTAGGACAGCTCAGAGTTGGCTCCCTATCATTGAATTCAGAAAGGCTGACTCATGACAATCAAACCCACAAAAGACTGAAGTGGGTAAATAAGACTGCCACGTTATTTAATTTACAGTGGGGCTTTCCACTCAAGTAATAAGAATGCTCATGTCCTCCATGAAAGCACTCCCTTGCCACTCTTTGAATATTGGGGAAGCCAATCAGGAGTCCCATTAGACATACGTGGAACTGGAGGAAAAGAAGACAGACAGTCTCAAGGGAAATTTCATCCAGGCCAGAAAGAGATCTAAGAAAGCATCCCTGCCTCACCACACAGAAACCCTCTCTGCAAGATTGAAAATGTTGGTGTTCCCCCCTCCACATGATGCTAGATTACCAGTTGCCAAACTCCTGCTCCTCAAACACCCTTTCTCATACTACCGAATGAGTATCTCCCATATGTTTATAAAACCGTTCTCTAAATGAGACAGAGTACAGTAAATTAGGGTTCCAGTTATTAAATTACAAGCACAGTCCTGTCCTAAATCATCAGGATTACACGTGGGACATTGTGACTGATGCTGGGCCTTGCCAAACTCCTCTACCGAAAATTCTTCTCTACTGTTAGTTTATCCCACACAGAGCAACCTGGTTCCCATATTTCCAAATGTGCTAGCGGCATGTCTCACCACTGCGCCCCATGCTGCCAACACTGTCCTCCTTCCTCTTTCCAGCTTAATATCCACCCCCAATTTGCACCCTTTGGCAACCAGTTATGATGCCACCTCGCTGTTTAATATCCCAATTCAAAGTTCTCCACCTGCTACTGACTATAAGGATATGCATGAGCCAACCTGTCACGTGGGCTCAGTGGCATCCCAGTATACTACATCTACTATATTTCTTTCACCTACCCATGTAGGAACTTGGTTTAAAAAAAAAAAAAAAAAAGGAACTGAGAGGAAGCATGCAATCATGAAAAGAACGTGAAATTAGGAGCCAAACAGTCCTGGATTCATATCCCTGTTCTAGCACTGACTAGCTATGCAAGCATAGGCCAGACATTTAACCTCTATTTGACCTCTCTGCATTTCAGTTTCCTCCCCTGTAAAATGAGGATAAGAATACCCAATGTGCTAGGTTGATGAAAGGTTTAGAGATACAATGCATATAAAGTTCTAGCAAATGCTAGACTCCCAATAAAAGTAGCTGCTATTAGCATTTTTATGTAATTATTAAACTCACGCTGTGTTTTAGTGATCCCCTAAAGACAAACAAAGATGCTTAGCTTCACTGGTCCAAACCATCTACAGTTCTTTACAATACATGTGTCTCTGGTTGCATAGGATCCGAATGAGAATGCACCAGGCAGGTGGTGACTTGGGAGAGGTTCAAGCCACAGAGCCGGCATCTGGAGCCAAGGAGTCAATGGGTCGGGATCTGGGGAGTCTGCCAGCACCAGACTTGAGTGTAGAGTGGACGATGGGTCAAATGTAAGGGTCACATCAGGAATGAGGTAGGAGCCCTAGTGGACTGCTGGACCCGGGGCAGAAGCTTTGGGTCTGTTGCCCCTTTTAATACTTCCTGATATTTGCGGGTATCTGCGAACCACAGCCACAGGCAGCATCCGATGGCATTAAGGTGTCCTGAAACTCTCACTCGGGGCAATGCTAGGAGATCCTGGGCAGTGTAGTCTAGGACTTAAGTGCGTGGGCTCTGGCGTGAGCGTCTTGGGTCCAGATGTCAGCTTCGGCACTTATTCGCTGTGTGATGGCAGAAACAGTACTTTCACCTCTGTGTGCCTTGATTTATCCAACTGTAAAATGGGAATGATAATAGAACCTACATCACAGGATTATTATGAAGATAAAATAACACACATCACGCTCTTGGCATCATTCCTTACATGTGGCAAAGTCTCAGTCTCCAATATTAGTATTATTTGCACCATTGTTATCAATTCTGGATCTACCAGTAATGCGTGGTGGGAGCTTGAGACTTCAGGGCTTTAGTTTCCACATCTGTCCAGTGGGGAGAAGAATCTTCTCTTCATGCCAAATGTCATAGAACAGAATTACAGTGAGGGGCGCCTGGGTGGCACAGTGGTTAAGCGTCTGCCTTCGGCTCAGGGCGTGATCCCGGCGTTATGGGATCGAGCCCCACATCAGGCTCCTCCGCTATGAGCCTGCTTCTTCCTCTCCCACTCCCCCTGCTTGTGTTCCCTCTCTCGCTGGCTGTCTCTATACCTCTGTCAAATAAATAAATAAAATCTTAAAAAAAAAAAAAAAAGAACAGAATTACAGTGAGGGTGTCTGAAGGGTAAAAAGCAGAAACTAAAGAGGATGCATTATTAATAAAAAGAAGCCAATGCCGTGTACTACTTAAAAGCAGACTTTGGAGTCAGCCAGTCTTGGATTCACGCCTCGGCTCAGTCACTAACTTTACACAAAGCCCTTGATATCCCCAGGTCTCAGTTTGTCTGTAAAATGGCATTACTGTGAGAATTTGGAGAGAGTGTTCACTAAAGCTCTGAGCACAGGACCTCGCACTTGGTCAGAATTTCGTAAACTCTGCAGGTACCAATGAGCCAGGTCCTTACTCTCACAGAACTGGGGACCGCTGGGGTTGACTTGTCTGACAAAGTCTATGACTTTGGTTCCACAGTGCTTCTCAGAGGTCTGAGGAAGTGCTTGAAGGGCAGCAGATGGGAAAGGAAGCAGCAGCTCATGAACCAAGCCTGGGCATCTTCTACTCTGATGCCCCTGGTCCCTGGCTTTCAGCAGACTGGTCCAGCTCTCATGCTAATCCCAAATTCCATCAGAGCCAAGTTCACATTCGAGCTTCTCCAAAGAGAGCAGAGCCTGCTCAATGGCACCTTCAACTTGGTTCTCCTTCTCCTGCCCTCAAAGGTGTACAAGGAGATAGAAAAGAAGTGGGATGGGGTCAAGATGTCTGTATGCAAGTCCCACCTTAGTCACTGAATTGCTGTGTGGCCCAGGGAGAGTCCCTTTCCCTCTCTGGGCCATGTGTAAAATGAAAAAGTTGAGACAGAATTCTCCAAAGGTTCTTTCTAACTGTAATGTTTGACGATGGTGGTGATGATTCTCTCTTCTACCCCACTCTCCATTCCTACTGGCCCATATTGGACTGCCACAAATGCCTCAAAGCAGGGCTCCCTGTTCCTGTTTCTCTGACTTCCAAGACTTCATGGTCATTCCTGGCATACCTTCCTGAAGTCAAACAGAGATATTGCTCCACGGCTTAAGACCCCAGCGGTGCCCAACTGACTACACAATAAAATCCAAACCCCTTGGTTTGGCAGTTAAAGATATCCAAACCCCTTGGTTTGGCAGTTAAAGATATCCACAGTCTCAAATCAAACCATTTCACAGCCTTATCACAGCAGAGGAGTTGAGAGCATGAACTTGTATAATCAGACAAACCAGATCTGAATTCCAACCTTACTGATTACTGTGTAAGTCCGGACAAATTACTTAACCTCTCTGAATCTTTGTCTATAACTTAAGTTGAAAATACCTGTTATAGGATTGTTTTAAAGATAAAATGAGATGAAATGTGTGGCATGCTTAGCACAATGCCTAGAACACAGTAGGTCCTCAATAAGGGGGAACTTTTATTACTTATACAGCTAGTGGTTGAGTGAAGCCGAACGGTCTGAATGCCCCTACCTCCACACCTCTGCCTGTGCTCTTCCTTCTACATGAGATCCCTTTGACCTGCAACTATATACATCCCAATCTAAACACTCCAAGGCCACACCCCAGTCCTCAAGTCCCGTCCTGCTCTGAGCCTGACTCCTCACCTCTGGACTTCTCACACATCCCTGGCCTCCCTTCCAGCTGAAATTAGGTAGAGTTCCCGTCTCAGAGCAACACCAGACCTAGAGATGCTAACTTCAGTAGGACGGAGCAAACTGAAAGGGGCTATTTCCAATGTCACGTTCTCCCTGAAAGCTGTTCCAGATTCATCCAGCCTGGCTGGAAATGATCTCAATGGCTTGAGAGCAATATCTAATAGCAAAGTTTTAGAACCCCTTAGACCTCTATCCCTGTCAGTTTTGTATGGTAGATATTTGTGTCCATATCTCGCCTCACCTGCTAGACAATTTGAACTGTCTGAGGGTATTAATCAAGACCTTATGCCCCCATCCTCACCATTCCAGGCCTAATATATGTTTATAGAGTAGAAATGAGTGTAGAGAAGAGACACCCCTTGAGAGCCGGAATGCTAGGACCTAGGAAGGTCTAGGAATCTTGTTTTTTATCCAGGGCTTGGGCGCTGTCTCTTGGCTCTGATTGCAATGGTAACAACATCCTGCCCACCTACATCCCCTTCTCACCACCACGCTCACGCGGGCTCTTTCCTACTAAAACACTCCATGCTTCCTCTTTTGCCACAGTACAGAGTTTTGAGGAGTTTACTGGAAAAGGTTAGAATCTGAAATTAGACACGGTGGCGGTGGCAGCAGGGGGCAGATCCCACTGCAGGTGGTACACAGGAAGCCGCCAATACTGTTTACTGAATGACAGAATGAGCGAATGAAGGGATTACTGCTCTCCCTTGGTCTTAGAAGCAAGGCGGTTGCCCAGTTACCGGAAAGCAGGCCATCAGGGACTCTCACAGGGAGGATGGGTGAGTTGATGGTAAAGACGACTGAGCTGGAGCTCTGGAAATCCCTCCCACCTCAGACTTCGATGGGCCACCCTGGAGAGCTAGAGCCCTGGAAGCCAACTGCCGGAGCTGGAACCGGAGGTTCTAGGGTGGAGAACTCAAACGTAGTTCCTCTGGCCCCCGAACCTGAACAGGGCCCCTGGCATGTCAAGCACAGACCAGTGTGATTGCAGGGCTAAGGAAGCAAAACAGCCTTTGGCTCTCAGCCTAGTACACCAATTACATCGATCTCCTCCAAACTGCATTTCCTACTGCTGTTTCCCAACCAGAGAGGAGGAAATCGATGCAACAGCTTGTTTGGGCAGCAGCTGCTGCGGGGCAGAGCGGGGGCTGCCGGGAGGAGGAGTCAAGCTGCCCGAGGACACCAAATACATGGTCCGGGTCTCCGGCTCTCACTTTTCATTAGCCATTTCATTGAGACCCTACGGCTTTTATTTGGTTTTTCTTCTTTTAAGGGATATGCCTTTACCTTTTTTACCATCAACATGCATTTACTTTTATAATAAGAAAAAATACAATACTTTAAAAATATCAGTTATAAAATGCAAATGTCATAATGCCCTCCCCTAGTTAAAATTCTTCGAAAGCTCCACATGCCTCTCAGGATGAAGTCCAAATTCCTCAGGACAGTTAGCAAGGCCCTGCAAGCATCCTCCCCTGACTCAGCTCCTTGCTCTTCTTTCCGAAGGGCCACGCCCTCCTTTGCTGCTAGGCCTTCCAAAATGCAGCTCCTACTGCCCCAAAGCGCTTGTCCTCTTTAGCTCAACTATATTTGGTCTCACCTTAAATATCACTTCTGGAGCCTTCCCTGACCACTAGTCCCCAGTCTAGCCGGAGCGCCTGTCTTCTGCACCTCCCTGGCACGCTGTACTTAATCCCCATGGGAGCCCTTGTCTCCGTGTGGTATCAACATTACGCTTGGGCTCTGTGGTTGCAAGAATGTGTCTCTCTTGGTCTCAGCAGATCCCCCAGTGCCTAGATCAGTGCCTGGCACTCAGTGGATGCTCAGTTAACTGTGCCCGGAAAAATTAAACTAGTAACAATTAGTTATTCAGTTCGGAAGGGTTCTCATCTAACTAACTCCCTTTAACACTAGAGAAGAAAATTCAGGTTCCAATCGTAGGTCCTTTACTGAATTGCTCTGTGACCTTAGAAAATGCCTTCCCTCTCTAGGTCTCTGTCTCTCCACTCTAAATGAGGAAAGCTGTTCCTGCTCGAACTTTTTCTGGCTTTGCCTCCTCCTCCTTCTGGGTGTTGGGTAGCTCCTCGGTGCACTGACTGGGGGGGAAGGTGAGATGGTGCAGGAGAAATGTAAGGTCGGGTTCATCCTCTCAACCTGTTGCGGATCAAGTGGAGAAGATAAGACACACGCAGTGCTAAATGACATGTTTCCAGGGATTCTCTTTTGCTAGGAGATCAGAAAAGGAAGAGGCCATGGAAGCCTGGGGGCATCGAGGCTCCTGCGGGAGACAGCACTTAAGCTGAGCAGGCAGAATTCACGGAGGCAGTGAGGACGAGAGAGGAGTATCCCTGGCGCACAACTGGCTACCCGCCTCTGTGGGACAGAACAGTGGGTGGGGCTGACATGCCCTCAGAGCCCAGCCCTGCCACTTACTAGCTCTGGGCCTTGGACAAGTTCCACAACCTTTCCAAACCTCAGGCCCCTTCCCCTCACTATGGGAACTTGGATGTCTAGCTTGCAGGGGTTTTGCAAGGATTAAATATGTGTGACAGTATCTAGAACAGCGCCTGGTGCCTAACAGACCATTTTAAGAAACGCCACTCTCTTTCCTTCCTTCCAGCCACATAAACAGGATTGACATGTCACTGGCAAGAATCTCGAAAGTGCAGCTGGGGTTTGGGGACTGGAGGCTTTTCCTGCCCAACCACTCATAGTCTGTTTCCTCTGACATGATTTGCCCAGTGTCCCATCACACACGCAAATACACGCACATAAACAAATGCACACACTTCACATAAAATCCAAGAGAGAAAGAGAGGCTACTTCTTAATTTCCTGATCAGAGGAGGCCAGATTGGGAGCTGTCCATTACCGTCAGCAGGAAAAACAAACTATCAACATCCAGGTCTGGCCTAGAGTTCCCCCTCTACCATGGGACTTATAAGACATGAGATTATGAGATCAAATGTCATTTTCTATGGGGCTTGAGGGAGAGGCTTCAATTAAATTATAGAACGATCCTATAAAATACCTTGGAACACTTTATGAAGCTATTGATATTTCTGGAGGCAAACAGAATGAGGCATGTACTATGGGAGGAACTGGCAGAGGTGAGGGTGAGGGTGACGAGAAGGGTCGTTTGTTTTAGTCCATCCCTGCTGATGACAGATCAAGAGTGATTAGGAAAAGAAAATGTAGCATGATCTCATTTCTCCAGCACCTTCAGGGAAAGCAGCAGCAGGTGCTCCTGTGTGGAGATTATTCCTGGAAGGACAGCATTCAGAGCTGGACTTGAACCGAGGTTATTAATCTTTTGGGGAACTATACACCCTTTTGAGAATCCAACATAGACAGCCATGTTCTTCTTCCTGGGAAAACACAAATAAACCCCAAATTCTACTTGCAGTATCGTAATATTCATGGGTCCCAGGTTTACAGTGCCTCCTTGACAAAACTAAAAACATTTCTTCACGGAAATATTTCTTAACTTCCTGACCCACTTTCCTGGCACGAAGAACCACCCAGACCATGAACTGCTTCTCGGGCTGTGATTGGTTGCTGAATGGACTCTTTCAGAAATCCCAGGACCAGTTGAACAAATCCTCAACTAGGAGTCAGGATTCTTGCACTCCAGAACCAACTCTGACCTGCCTTTTTTAGAGTGATACTGGGTCAGTCTTAACTCTCTGGACTTCAGTTTCTGCATCCAGAAAAGAAACGAAGGTGCGGGGCGGGGAGAGGGAATTTCAGCTAGGATGGCAATTCCTAACATGCATCATGTACAAAATGCAAGACTTCCGTGCCCAAAATAAATCAGGGAAATGTATACTCTATTCCCCTCTTGGAGATACATACAAATAATTAGCATACATACAAATAATTAAGGTCTCCGAGAAGTCCCACAATAAATAATCAGTTGCATTTGGTTTAGTGGAACATTTCCCTAATCAGTTCAATCATGACTTTGGTTTTCAGCAGAATAGCCACACTACAGGCCCATCAGAGAGGCATTAGACTTAGCACTGAGTTTAGAACCCAGTCAGATGTGACTCTACAACATCTATGAATCCTCCCCCGGGGCGCCTGGCTGGCTCCATCGGCAGAGCATGCAACTCTTGAACTCGAGGGCATGAGTTCAAGCCCCACGTTGAGTGGTGAGCTTGCATTAGAAAAAAAAAAATTAAAAAGAAAATCCTCTCCAAACAAGTAAGTCAGCATGTGTGATAGAAGGTTGCAGAAGGCTGGGATTGAAACAGAGTGGTATGAACCCCAGGACTAGCAGGAGCACCTCGGAATTCACTCGTCCTTCCTTCACCACTTGGGAATTAATTGTTCTCTTCAGGCAGAACGGTCTGAATGCTCAAACAGCAGATTTTAGCCTCTCCTTTTGCTCCGTCAGTCTATCTGGAATAGTGATTCTCAAACTTTCCTGTGCATGGGAATTGCTGTCCTGACAGCCTCGATAATAAAAAGGGGGACTTCAACTTTATCTGTAATGTGCTATTTCTCTTGTCAAAAAAATGAAGCAAATGTGACGAAGTGTCAACAGGGTGAAAACAGGTGTTTATTATGTCAGGTGGAGCTTTATTTTTAAAATTTTTCAAAAGAATACCATTTAAATAATCTCAGTTCAGAGCTGAATATACTTAATAGGGCATTGAGAGGATGTTCAGCGATGACGCCCCTGACTTTTTTCCTGAGGCACAGACTTCATGTCTCACCCACAGAAGATGCAACCATACTCAGAATTCTCCAGAAGGGACTTTGGGGAGCACTGAATGAAAGCACCCAGGCCCTCCGAGAGTTGGCATCCCAGGGCCTAACCTGACTACCTCCTTACCTCCTGGCTATAGGACTATAGGGTCAACATCTTCCTGCGGCAACAGTGGAACGACCCCCGGCTGGCCTACAATGAATACCCAGATGACTCCCTGGACCTGGACCCATCCATGTTGGATTCCATCTGGAAACCTGACCTGTTCTTCGCCAACGAGAAGGGGGCCCACTTCCACGAGATCACCACCGACAACAAGCTGCTGAGGATCTCCCGGAACGGAAATGTCCTCTACAGCATCAGGTAAGCTCCACACCATTCACCCCCGCCATCCTCCTCAGGGTGCACCTGGTCCCACGGACTTCAGGGAGCAGACGCTACGAGGTGGGCCCAGCAGGGCTGCACAGGCCCGGACAAGGGCAACCTCACACCTCTGCATGGTTCTGTAAATTATACTCACGGAGTAAGAATAACACACGGGGCAAATTCCTAGGGGTGAGCGGTTTGTTATAACCAGGGGAACCGAGGAAGCATCTTAGAGACAGAAGGGCTGAAGTTAGGCCCCTAACCTTACCCAGCATTGCAATAAAACAAGAAGGGAAAAGAGAATTCAAAGACAGTGCTCAGCAGCAGGGGTGTTCAGTTACTCAGGATGAGTAAGTTCTAGAGAGCTGCTGTTCAACATTGTACCTAGAGTTAACAATACTGTATTGTACACATAAACATTTGTTTAAAGGCTAGATCTCATGTTAAATGTTCTTATCACAATTAAAAAACAAAATAGCAGGAGCAAAGGCACAAAGCCTGAAAAGTCATAGCAACTTCAACAAGAATGGGCCTGCCAGGTCTCTCACAGGTACAAACAAGCCAGGCCTGCTCCCTCCCTTTTTCAAACCCGTTCCATCCTCCATACCTTGCACTGAGTCTACGAAGCTGGGACCCCGTTCCCAGATGGGAGGTATCCTACAGAGATACTGGTTAGGGGCAAACTTTCAGAGTTTCCTGCCAACTCTCCCCATGTAATTCCCCATCTCCTCCCCCAAGTCATGGAGAACATGACCAATGCCCATGCTAGATTCTTACATACGTAGCATTCACTGAGAGTTTACGGACTAGGCTGGGTATTTTACATACACTATTTGTAATCCTCCTAACAATCCCATGAAATAGTTTCTATTATGCCCATTTTGCAGATTAGACAGGAAAGATCTGAACATTTAAGTGACTTGCCAAAGTTTCCCCAGCCACCTAGCAGCACCGCCAGATTCCAATTTGTTAATGAGCTTCCCACGCCCACTCAGTGCCTAGCAGAACATCAAACAGCATTCAGTAGGCACTCGTTTGATGAATGAATATGTGTTTATTTCCAAGAGCTTCAAAGGGACACTGGCCCTAAATGACTCCTCCTCCCCCTCCAGGTCTTTGGGGGAATAAATCTCTCTGCTTCCATTAAGAGATGAGCTTTAAGGGGCACCTGGGTGGCTCAGTCAGTTCAGCGCCTGCCTTTGGCTCAGGTCGTGATCCCAAGGTCCTGGGCTCGAGCCCCACATCGGGCTCCCTGCTCATGGGGAGCCTGCTTCTCCCTCTCCTCCCTGCTCATGCTCTCTCTCGCTATCTTTCTCTCTCTCAAATAAATAAATAAAATCTTTAAAAAAAAAAAAAAAAAAAAAGAGATGAGCTTTAAATGTCCAGGCCTATAGGAGAGGTTGCAACCGTCCTAACCTTCAGATGTGACTGGACTCAGGCTGACTCCTGAGAGCAGGCCAGGTGGGAGAAGGGACTTAAGAACCTCAGCAAGGAAAGAAGGCACAGAGGAAGGGATGGCTGGGAGGAGCCAGAGGCAGACGTGGCCTTCCTCACCCTGGAGTCCGTCCTGCGGTGCACACCCAGAAGGAAGGGTGATGGGCTCAGGATGGCCACCAGTGCCCTGACTGGCTGCGGCTGGAGAGGTTACCCTGCTTGGATTTTGCTGCTGCCAGGCTGGTTTGGTATCTCTACAAAGCTAAGCCCCATGCAGCATGACAGAGGGACAAATCAGCAGAAAGTGATGTTCCCAAGGTCATTCAACTTCAGAAAATTAACCTAGTGTGACAGCTGCCCCACTTTGCAGCTTTTATCTTCAGAAATTCAACTCTGTTCACTTTCTCTTCACTTTCCCCCTCCCTCTCCCTTCCCTTTTCCCTCTCTTGCTTCAACCTTGTGCTTAAATGGGGCCCAGATCCAGAGCAGTGGGGGTGAGCTGGAGGGAGGAAGCTGACACAGGGCCGTGCACTCACCATGTACAGCCGAGGTGCCAGTGACCAAATGTCACTAGACCACCACCAGTGAGGTGCTTTCCAGAATAGCAGTGGCGGAAAGTAAACACATGAGCTCAGAACCCAACAGCCAGGAGACATAGTTTTGAATCCTGCCTTCGAGCCATCACACACTGGGTGACCTTGCAGGAGTCCCAACCAAGCCTTCTCTGTACCTCAGTTTTCTCAAATGTCAAATGAAGGAGTTGGCCTGATGATCTAAGCCTCTTTGGGCTCTGAGAGCCTTTCCTCTCTATTCTCTGCAGCAGGTACTCGGATGTGGGCACAGCCTTTCAAGCTGAAGCCTTGCATCCTAGCCTGAACTGGACTTTGCTTCTGTAAGGGGAATCCCTCTGGTTCTAAGGCTCAGCCTCCACAAGGGTTGACAACCCAAAATAGACAGCTCTCCCAGAAGCCTGGGGCACCCACCACTTCCCAACTGACCCTAGCATGAGCCCACAGATGTGAGCCAGCTCTGTTTGGACACCCAGAAGGCAAGGCCCTCTTTAAAATAACGTTTGATGAGTCCAGTGTCTGAAGGGAGGCAGCAAAGAACCACTTGAAGCCCCTGCTACAGGTACACCTGGATGCCTGAGGCCTAGGGCTGCTCAACTTGGAATTTAGCCTCTGCAGAAGAGTAGGGATCAGGGGTAGCTCCAGGCCTCCAGGCCTTTAGGCCACTTGCTGAAGGCAGATGTCTAGAAGCCAGACAGACTCCAAAGAAACCCAGAAGTTTCACTGACTGTGTGACTTTAGGCAACATACTGTATCTCTCTGAGCCTCCATTCCCATATCTGGAATGTAGAAATATACATGTATTATTTCAATAGACACTAGTGCCCTGACCTCCTTGACCACTCTGAGATAACTGATTTTCTGGTAATTACTAGAACAGAGGCACAGCTTCCCTGGTCCGTGGCTCTAGCATCATTCAACTCCCTTCTCTTCTCAGAATCACCCTAACACTGGCCTGCCCCATGGACTTGAAGAATTTCCCCATGGACGTCCAGACATGTATCATGCAACTGGAAAGCTGTGAGTCCCTTGCATGCAGACTTCCCTTTACCCATGGGACCTGCAGAAATTCCCACACAGCTGCTCCTAACTGCTGGACCCAAGAGATGACTGTATGAGCCCAAAATACCAGATGGGGGGGCGGGGCTTTGCTATAGAAAATGCATTGGAAATCTAAGCACCCCTCCCCTTACTGGCTGGCCGAGGCCCAGCTTTGGAGCCAGCAGTATTCTCCCAAGAGGCGCTGTTCCATGTCCCTTGTGAATACGCTCTCCGGGAATGGAGGAAAAAGTGCTTGGATAAGTCATGGTCCTTGAACTCACAGGGATGCTCCCTGCAGCTGGGGAGATAGACAGCTAGCTGCACAAATAGCTCTAACACAGGGCAGCAAGTGGTAAGTGTGTTGCTGGAAGTCCAAATGTTGTGGCCTCCTGGCAGAAAGAGTGCTTCCTTCTGACTGGGAAAGAGAGGGGGCATTGGAGAGGGCTTTATGTAGGAGGTCACAAGTGAACCTACTGGAGGTGGGAGCTGACTTCTTTCACTGCCAACAGAAATAGATCCAATTTAAAACGTAGAATTAAATGGAAGGACATAGAGCTTCCCCATGGACTTGAAAAAGAGGCTGAAAGTACATGTACGGGGCAGAGGATGTAGGCTGCGGGTTTAGGTGGGGCAGCACCTCTGAGGGGAACTGGCGCCAGCCAACTCTGAACCTTGTGTCACCTGACTCAAGAGTCAAGTCCTGGCACAGAGCATCTGACTGGTCTACTTGAGTCTTTATCTAACACCTTGGCTCCCAGCTGATAGTCCCAGAACAGCATTCTATGGAGTTGTTCCCCTGAGGAAGAGCTGCTGTGAGCAGAGGAGGGAGCTTGCAAAGATGGTACGCAGGCCAAATAGCAGATGTGAACTGACTAGTGCCACGGCGGTAGGAGGTGGAGGCGCAAGGACAAGCCAATGTAGGATGGTGGGAGGGGTAGGAAGTGAGGGAGAAGGGCACGGGGTAGATATAAACCATGAAACCAGTTTGAACCTCCTTGGTTCCAGGGGAGGCAAGGAGAGGGGTGGAAGAGGCGTGGGGAGGGGGTAGTGGGGAGGGGGTGGTGGGGAGGCAACATGGTCTCATGTGTTCCCTCTAGTGCGTGATGCCTCTCAGTCTCTAACCCAAACCAACTCCAACATGCTTCAAATAAGTGCTTCTGGGTGGTGACCGCCCCTTCTTCTGACCCCCCATTCCAGTTGGATATACCATGAATGACCTGATCTTCGAGTGGCAGGAGCAGGGAGCTGTGCAGGTGGCAGACGGACTAACTCTACCCCAGTTCATCCTGAAAGAGGAGAAGGACTTGAGGTACTGCACGAAGCATTACAACACAGGTAAGTGCGAGGAATCCTCCTCAGGTCCCACCCCCAACCAGGCCAGAAGTACTCCAAACATTCAATCAAC
Source organism: Ursus arctos (assembly GCF_023065955.2). NCBI lineage: Eukaryota > Metazoa > Chordata > Mammalia > Carnivora > Ursidae > Ursus > Ursus arctos. The sequence continues at coordinate 41,889,513 of NW_026622819.1, read as the reverse complement.
CTTTGATTTAACAGATCTTATGAGCTGCCCATGGTGGACATGGTTCTGTGTTTATCACATAGTGGTTAAAAGAATAGTCTTTGAAACCAAGAAAGTGGCTCCGACACTTTCTTCCTACACTTGACCTTAGCAAAAAGGCCGAGAAGTGATTGACACTTTCTTCGTGGATGTCCTGGGGCACATAAGTGAAGCTCAGGCCACAGCTCACTGCAAGGGAAGCTGGGAGATACAGTCTTCATCAGGTAGCAGCATGCCCAGTTCAAAATGAATCCTGTTCCTAGGGCGGAAGGGAGGAGGTGATACTAGGACATCTAGCAGTGTCTGTCACGGGGGAAATGGCATTTCTGACAGGACACAGTACACAGAATGCTCTCATCAGGCCTCAGCAGGAGGGAGCTGAGAGGTGGCACTGAGGTTCATGAACAGTGCAGTTGGAAAGCATCCCCCTAGACTGCGAGCGGCAAGAGCTCCGGGGAAAAAGCCATGGCTGTTCTGCTCAGCTCTGCCAGGCATAGCACAGCCTTTGTGGGAAGAAAGGGAATGTTGGACCAAGGCTGGCCTCGCCTGCCCTACCGCAGGCTGGGAAGGAGCTCACGGAGGCAGCGGAAGAAAGGCAGTCAGTCAGTATGGCAGCTGGAGGGCTGGGAAGGGGGCTGCTGTCCGGGCCCAGCGGAGGAGAGTGGAGGCAAGGAATAGACTGCTGACAGGGGCCAGGGAGGGGAGGAAGTGAAGCAGGGGGGTTGAGAGAAATCACTGTGTGCTCTGCTGCAAGTAGAAGGCCCAGAGCAAGGGCAGGCAGCGTGGGCTCTTGTCTGTTGAGGCCGGCTGCCCCTTCCTGGGTCACCTCTGAGATGTCCCAGAACCTCCAGAGATACTCTCCTGATCCCTGGGCACGCTGCGACACAGAGAGGTAACGGTGCTCCCGTTAGCAGCCATGAGAGCAGGGACTTCCCACGAATCACATAATGACACTGACTCGCATACCACAGCCCAACACGGTTTACACGGCGTTTTCTCATTCGTTATCTCATTTGCTCTTCGCTATTCCCATTTCAGTGAGAGCCGAGTTCTGTGCTAGGCCCTGTAGATACAAGGGGGAGAGGCTGACAAGGCCCTGCACACATGGAGCAGACAGTCCAGGGAGCTCTAGGAAATCCCCTAGTAAGGGCGCTGCAGTGGGCTGGAGCTGAGAACCAGCCCCCCTCCATGGGACTGGCCCCATTCCCATTCCAGGCAAGCACAGATGGGGAGGAGACCAGCCACCCGCAGTCCAGTGCAGAGGACAGAGAGAGAGACCGATGTGCTCACGCCCTCACTGTATTATGCCCTCAGGCCCAAAGACTGCATGAACAGAACTGAAGGAACTCGCTAGGAGAAGAATCATTGTGCCTGGACAGACTTCACATTCAAAGCACCATGGAGGAGCTGAAGGGATGCTTCGGCTGGTTGTGGGGAGGAGTCCTGGCATGCCAGGCAGAGGATTAGCACGAGCCAGTGCTCAGAAGGGTCAAAGTGCAGGACATGCTCAAGGCAAGGGATAGACTGAAGGGGGTCATGATTAGGGTGAAGAAAGAAGGGAAGAGAGATGGAAACACAGGCCAGAGCATGATCTGAAGAGCAGACTGAAAAGTTTGAACTTTTCCCTATAGATAATAGGGACTTTCTGGTATGAGGAGAGAAGGAGGGAAAAAAGTTTTTACAAGAGGAAGTAACAGGATCAAGTCATGTTTTGGGGAGATAACTGGCAGAAGGATAAAGAATGGTCCACTGAGGCCCAGTCTTAGCAACAAGACAGGGCTGATGAGGATGACGGCAACTGACATTCCTGAGCATAAATGACGTGAGCACCGTGCTAAGCTCTTTATAGGCATCATCTCATTTTATCCCCGCAGTAACCATACAAGTAACCATATGAGGTAGGAGTCATCATGATTGGCATCCCCAATGTACCACAGATGAGGACACTGACACACACAGATTCAGTCACTTGCCTGAGGACACAGCTAGTGAGAGGCTGAACCAGGACTCCCCTGAGGTTGTTCCTACCTCAAAGTCTTGTTCCTATCCATCAGGCTACTTTGCCTTCTTGCAGGTAAATTCACCTGCATTGAGGCCCGGTTCCACCTGGAGCGACAGATGGGCTACTACCTGATCCAGATGTACATTCCCAGCCTGCTCATAGTCATCCTCTCGTGGATTTCCTTCTGGATCAACATGGATGCTGCACCCGCCCGTGTGGGCCTGGGCATCACCACTGTGCTCACCATGACCACCCAGAGCTCTGGCTCCCGAGCATCCCTGCCCAAGGTAAGTCCTGCCCAAGAGCACAGAACACCTGGACAAAGAAGGACACTTTGTGCCCTGCCTACCCTGCCTGAGATAAAGGGAGCACAAGGAAATGGTCACTGTTTCTTCATCTACTACACTTGGCAGGCTCCAGCGTCCTGACCCATCAAACCTTGCCTCCAGACTGAACACTATATTGTATACAGTTGCCAAACCCCACATTTTGCTCCATCTTCTACCAACATTACACACACATCCTGCTTCACTTACTATTCACACTCAACTCCACCTCCTCATTCATTCACTTTTAGTGCTAAATACAACATCCCGCTCCTTTCACCACTAACAGTAGATGCTTTGTGGTGGGGGTCTCCAAGACCACCCCACGTTCAGAGATCTGTTACAACTCGTAGGACTCAGCATATCATTGTACTCATGGCTAAGATTTCTTATAGTGTTGCATTAAGGATACACAGCTCGGGGGGGGGGGCCTGGGGGGCACAGTCAGGTCAGTGTGGGACTCTTGGTTTCACTCAAGTCATGATCTCAGGGTCATGGGATGGAGCCCCACATCGGGCTCCATGCACAGCACAGAGTCTTCTTCCCCTCTCCCCCTCCCTCTGCTCCTCACCCTGCTCGAGCACTCTCTCTCTCACTTTCTCTCTCTCCAAAATGAATAAAGAAATCCTTGAAAAAATATATAAAAATAAAAATATCTAAAAATAAATAAATAAAACTTTAAAAAAAGGATACACAGCTAGGCGATAAAGTAAAAAGACACAGGCAGGGTCTGGAGAAAGCCATCTACAGGCTTCCTTATTTTTTCCCACCCATGAGGGACCACACAGAGCACATTCTGACCCTAACAGTAAAAAGGCAATGGGTGGGATATTTCTGCCCAGGGAGATAAAGACATTGTTTTGAGATTCATTTAAGATTCAGTATGGATGGTTTTTATTGGGTGCTGGTCACATAGGCACCCTGCACCTGGCACATACCAAAACTCCAGATTCCCAGAAGGAGAGCAAACATTCAGCACAATCCATATTGCTTGTACCGGGAGTCTAGGCACAGTGAGGCATCCTTATCAGTTAGGGAAAGTGGGAACATTCCCAAAATCCAAGTTCCCAGCTGCCAACCAAGGACCAAGCTTGCAAGCAGGTCCTTTGTAAGATAGCAATCTCATTCCAAACATCATACGTGAACCCTTTCTGCCCATACCTCAATCTTCTTTCACATTTCTAATGTTCAACACACATTTTGCTACTTTCACTATTCACTCTTGAACCATACTCTGCTCCATTCACTATTAACACTAGACACAGCATTTCACTCCATTCACTATCAAAGCCAGATACACATTCTGCTCCATTCACTCTGCGCTAGACACAACATTCTGCTCCATTCTTCGAACACCAGACACAGCATTCCAGTTCATTCATTACTGACATCAGACACTAATTCTCTACCAGTCACCCTTACAATAATGCAATGTTCTGTTCCTTTCACTGTTAACACCAGACCTCACATTCTGCTTAATTCACTTTTAACACTAGACATAACGTTCTGCTTCATTTACTATTGATGCCAGACACCACATACTCCTCCATTCACCCATATGTGAGGTACAACATTCTGCTGCCTTCACTATGGATGCCTGACGCCTCATTCTGCTTTACTCTCTTTTAATGTTAGGCCCTGTGTTCTACTATGCTCACGACTACCATTTGAGCCACATTCTGCTTTAATCACTCAACAGCAGACACAACATTCAGCTCTCCCGTTAATGCCAGACTCCATATTCTGCTCCCTTCAGTCTTATGCTACATACAACATCCTGTACCATTTCCAGTTAAGGCTTCATTTAACATTCTGTTTTGATATAGAAAAAGAAGACCATACAATGATCACTCTAATATCCCTCACCTGGATTCCAACTGTTATCATCTTGCCACACTTATTTTAGTTCTCTCTCTGTATAGATAGGTTGGTGGGTAGGTAGGTAGGTAAGTAGGGAGGTAGGTAGATAGACACAATTTTTGCTGAATCATTTGATGGTTACAGACATCATGACAAGCCATCTCTAAATAAGGAATAAGGACCACAATGATATTTGTCACATCTAAAAAAGTTAACATTAATTCAATAATAATTATATCTATATCAACTATATTTATATATTATATACCAATTTTATATCAATAATTATTGAATTAGAAATAATTCCATAATATCAATTAATACATAAACTTTACATTTTCCCAATTGTCAGAAAACATCATCAGTAAATATGGTGAGGGATCCAATCAAGGATCCACTCAAGATTCATATTGTATATGGTTACTCTTTTTTTTTAATTTTTTTAAGATTACTTATTTATTTGACAGAGAGAGAGAGAGCACAAGCAGGGAGAGCTGGAAAGGGAGAGGGAGAAGCAGGCTCCCCACTAAGCAGGGAGCCCCACATGGGGCTCGATCCAAGGACCCTGGGATCATGCTCTGAGCAGAAGGCAGCCACTTAATCAAGTGAGCCACCCAGGAGCCCCTGTATTTGGCTACTCTTTTAATCTAGAACAATTTCACCACTGTTTTTTGTTTTCATGATACTTCATGTTCCATTAACTTTTAATGTGAGAGATGACATTCGGCTTCATCTGCCATCAACACTAGACACCACTCTCTCCTCTATTCACTCTTACACAAAACTCAATAATCTGCCCTTTGCACTGTTAACACTAGACTTTGCATTCTGCTGGATTCACTATAAATGCTTGAAACCAAACCCCATTTACTGTTACCACTTGACAACACATTCTGCTTTGTGCAACTGTAACAGCAGATGTATCTGCTTCCTTTTCCTTATGTTAGACTCAACATCCTGCCTCACTGTCTATTAAGAGTTGATGCTACATCCTCTTTCACTTATGATTTACACTAGACTCAACATTCTGCTCCACTCATTGTTAACACCAGACCCAGTATTTGGCTCCATACGCTATTAACACTCAACCTCACGTTTTTCTCTATTCACTTTTTTTAAAGCATAAAATTCAGTGGCAATTAACATAGTTGCACACCCTCACCACTATCTAATTCCAGGACGTTTTCATCACCCCAAAAACAAACCCCCATAACTCATCAACACTCATTCCTCATTCCCCACTCTAACCAGCTTCTGGCAACCCCTACTCTATTTTTAACCTCCATGAACCTGCTTATTCTGGACATCTCATATAAATGGAATCATATAATATGTGCACTTCCATTTAGCATAATGTTTTCAAGGTTCATCTGTGTTGCACATTGTATCAGTACTTCATTCCCTTTTGTGGCTGAATAATACTTCCATTATATGGGACAATCACATTTTGCTTATCTATTCATCAATTGACAGGCATTTGGTTATTTCCACTTTTGATTATTATAAATAATGCTGCTTTGAACATTTGTGTACAAGTTTTTGTGTGGACATATGTTTTCAACTCTCATAGGTACTTACCTAGGAGTGGAAATGTTGGGTCATATGGTAACTATATGCTTAACTTTGTGAGGAACTGCCAAACCATTTCCCAAAATGGCTACACCACTTCATAATCTCACCGGGGTTCCAATTTCTCCACTTCCTCACCAATGCTTCTTATCATCTGATGTCTTTTTTTTTATTATAAACATCTTAATGGATGTGAAGCAGTATCTGCCTCACTGTGGTTTTGGTTTGCGTTTTCCTAGTGATTAATAATGTTGAGCATTCTTTTCATGTGCTTATTGGCCATTTCTATATATTCTTAGGAGAGATGTCTATTCTAATCTTTTGCCCAATTTATAATAAAAGTATTTCTCTTTTTATTGTTGAGCTTTAATAGTTCTTTGTGCATTGTGGATTTTAATCCCTTATCAAAGATATGATTTGCAAATATTTCCTTCCACTTTGTGGGCTGTCTTTTCACTTGGTTGATAGCGTCCTTTAATATACAAAAGTTTTTAATTTTGATGAAGTAACATTTATCTATTTTTTCTTTTGTTGCTTGGGCTTTGGTATCATATTTAAGAAACGAATGCCTAATCCAAAGTCACAAAAATTTATACCTATGTTCTTTCCTACGAGTTTTGTAGTTTAGCCCTAAATTTGGCCTTTAATCCATTTTGCGTTTTGCATATGGTATGAGGGAGGGATATCATTCTCTTGCATGTGTATGTCCAGTTACTGCAGCACCATTGGTTGAGAGGACTATCCTTTGCCTGCATTGAATTTACATCCTTGTCAAAAATCAACTGACCATAAATGTATGGGTTTATTTCTGGACTCTCGGTTCTGTTCCACTGATCTATACATTTAGCCTTATGTCAGTACCACACTGTTGATTACCATTGCTTTGTAGTAAGTTTTAAAATTGGGAAGTGTGAGTCCTCCAACTTTGTTCTTTTTAAAGATTGGTTTGGCTATTCTGGGTCTCTGGCATTTCCATATGAACCTAAATATGAATTTTAAGTTCCGTTCAAAGGAAGTTAGATTAAAAATGCACTGAGTCTGGGGCAACCCCTTCGTGTCCCCTCCTCCTTGGGAGCTTTGTACTATCACTTTGCTATCACTCAATAAATCTTCCTTTGCTGCCCACCAAAAATTTTTTTTAAAAAATGCACTGAGTCTATGGATGAATTTGGAGAGTGTTGCCATCTTCATGATATCAAGTCTTCCAATCCATAAACACAGGATGTCTTCTCATTTATATAGGCCATCCCACTGCCTTCTAGACTGCTTGGTTTCTTTCTTTCTTTCTTTTTTTTTCTTTCAAGATTTTACTTAAATTCAAGTTAGTTAACATATAGTGTAGTATTAGTTTCAGGAGTAGAATTTAGTGATTCATCACTTACATATAACAGCCATTGCTCATCACAAGTGCCCTCCTTAATGCTCATCATCCAGCCCCCCACCCACCTCCTGCCAGCAACCCTCAGTCTATTCTCTGTAGTTAAGAGTCTCTTATGGTTTGCCTCCCTGTTTTTATCTTACTTTCTTTTTCCTTCCCTTCCTCTCTTTTCCTCTGCTTTGTTTCTTAAATTCCACACGAGTGAAATCATATGGTGTTTGTCTTTCTCTGACTTATTTTCCTTAGCATAATACCCTGTAGTTCCACCCATATCATTGCAAATGGCAAGATTTCATTTCTTTTTGATGGCTGAGTAATATTCTGGTGTGTGTGTGTGTGTGTGTGTGTGTGTGTGTGTGTGTGTGTGTGTATACACCACTTCTTCTTTATCCATTCATCAATTGGTGGACATTTGGGCTTTTTCCATAGTTTCGCTCTTGTTGATAATGCTGCTATAAACACTGGGGTACAGGTGTCCCTTCGAATCACTATCTTTGTATCCTTTGGATAAATAGCTTGGTCATATGGTATATCTACTTTTAACTTTCTGAGGAATCTCCATACTGTTTTCCAGAGTGGCCACACCAGTTTGCACTCCCACCAACAGTGTAAGAGGGTTCCCCTTTCTCCGCATCTTTGCCAACATCTGTTGTTTCCTGAGTTGTTAATTTTAGCCATTCTGACAGATGTGAGGTGCTATCTCATTGTGGTTTTGGTTTTTATTTCCCTCATAATGAGTGATGTTGAGCATTCTCTCATGTGTCTGTCAGCCATTTGTATTAGACTGCTTGGATTCTAATGAGAAATCTCACTCCTTACAATCACAATGCAGCTCTTTATGTCCACGGGTCCTGTCCCTATGCTTTAATAATCTCTACCCGCCCCCCCCATTAAAAGTATATAATCAGTCTAGTGAAAAATCAGTTTTCATTCTTATTGAGGACCCCTTGTACATAAAGAGTTGCTTCTCTCTTGCAACTTTCAAGATTCTTTGTCTTCTGACAGTTGATTATGAAGTATGTAGGTGTGGAGCCCTTAGTTTTGCTAAGAGTTCATGAACTTCTTAGATGTGCACATTAGTGTTTTTCCTCAAATTTGGGGGAATTGGGGGAATTATTTCTTCAAATACCCTTTCTGCTTCTTTCTCTCTCTCCTTCAGGCACACTCATTAAACATACGTTAGTGTACTTGATGGTCCCCCACAGGTCTCTGAGGCTCTGCTCATTTTTCTTCATTCTGTTCCTCTGACAAGATAACCTCGAGTTCACGGATTCTTCTTCAACTTCACTGATTCTTTCTTCTGTCTGCTCAAATATGCTATTTATCCTCCTTAGTGAACTCTTCAAATCAGTTATCTTTCCACTCTAGAATTTCTATTTGGTTCTTTATCATTTCTATCTTGTGTTCTGTTTGGTGAGACTTTGTTCTCATGCTTTCCTTTAGATGTTTATACAGGTCTCCTTTAGTTCTTTGAACACATTTAAAATAATTGATTTAAAGCCTTTATTAAGGGACGCCTGCATTAAACGTCTGCCTTTGGCTCCGGTCATGATCCCAGGGTCCTGGGATGGAGTCCCACATTGGGTTCCTTGCTCAGCAGGGAGCCTGCTTCTCCCTCTGCCTGCTGCTCCCACTGTTTGCACTCTCTCTAACAAATAAATAAAATCTTTAAAAAATAATAATAAAATAAAATAATTTAAAAAATAAAAATTTGGAAAAAAAAAAAGCCTTTATTAAGTCCAACACCTGGGCTTCCTGAGGGGCAGCTTCTTTGGACTGCTTTTTTTTTTCTATGGATGGGCCTGTCTTGGTCAATTTGGGCTGCTATAACCAAGTACCATAGCTTGGGTGGCTTATAAATAAAAGAAATTTATTCTTCACAGTTCTGGAGGCTTGAAGTCTGAGATCAGGTGCCAGCAGAGCAGGGTTCTGGTAAGGACCCTCTTCCAGTTGCAAACTATCAAATTATTATTATATCCTCACAGGGTGGAAAGAGAATTAGCCAGTGGGCTGGCCTCTTATAAAGGCACTAATCCCTTCACAAGGGTTCCGCTCTTATGATCTAATTACATCCCAACAGCCCCACCTCCAAATACCATCACAGTGGAATTAGGATTTCAATCTATGAATGGGGGATGGGGGTGGGGACACATTTAGTCCATTGCAGGGCCACCCTTTATTTCTTTGCATATCTTAAAAGTTTTGGTTGCAAATTACATGTTTTACATAATGTAATGTGGCATCTCTGGAAATCAGATTCTCCCTCCTCAAGATTTGTTGTTGCTGTTTGTTTAGTAACTCTTGTGAACTAACGCTGTAAGGTCTGTATTCTTTGTTGTGTGGGGTCACTGAAGTCTCCGCTTAAGTTTGGTGGTTAGCTAAAATCAGACAGAGATTTGTTTAAATGCACGGAACCTAGAAATCTCCCAACCTTTTCCTAGGGCTCTATGGATGTATTAGGACACACCTCAGTGAGGCAGTTTACAGTTCTGCCTTACCCTTCACTTGCAGCTTGCTCAGTATGTCAAGGTGAGCCAGAGCTGAGAGCTAAGGGGCCTTCTTAGGTCTTTCCTGAGTAGCAGGCCTAAGCATGCACACCAATTCCCAGAAATACGCCAAAGCTTTCTAAAGCCGCCTATGGAATTCTCATTCCCCCAGACTTTCCTTTTAAGCTTTTTAATCAACCTATTTTTTGCCTCAACTTTACGTAACGCCTCAGGCTGATGTGATGTTCAACAATTGTCACTGACTGTTTTCAACAGATGCCCCCAGCGAAAAGGCTGTTCACACCGGGCCAGTTCCAAGTCAGGTCAAATAAAGACAGCCTTCCTTGTGAGTAAGGTCTTCCAGCGAACCACAAGACAGGCCAAATAATGACAGTTCTCTGGGAATGGGGCTTTAAAGAAGCTCCAACTCTGTTCTGCCCCACCCACTGATTGCCTGGATACTGGTTTTCACTCTGCTTGCAGGCTGTTGGTTTTCAAGGCTAGCACAGAATTGGGGACAGGAGAATGGGAATTCGGCAAGTTAAAACACCACAAGGCCCCAGGAGAAATGAAAACATATGTCCATACAAAAACCTGTACAGAGATGTTCATAGCAACATTACTCATAAGAGCCAAAAGATAAAAACAACCCAAATGTCCATCAAGTGATGACTGGATCAACAAAATGTGGTAGATCCATACAATGAAATATTATTTGGCCATAAGAATGAAATATAGGGGCACCTGGGTGGCTGAGTCAGTTAAGCGTCCAACTCTTGGTTTCAGCTCAGATCATGATCTCAGGGCCATGGGATCAAGCCATGAGGCAGGCTCTGTGCTCAGTGGGGAGTCTGCTTGGGATTTTCTCCCTCTCCTTCTGCTCCTTCCCCACTTGCACGCTTTCTCTTTCTCTCAAATAAATAAATAAATCTTTTTTAAAAAAAGAATGAAATATATATATAGACATGGATGAATCTTAAAACCATTACTCTAAGTGAAAGAAGCTAGTCATAAAAGGCCACATGGTGTATGATTCCATTCATAGGAAATGCCCAGAATGGGGAAATCTATAGAGACAGAATGTAGATTAATGGTTGCTTGGGATGGTGGAGAGGGGACAGGAATCGGGGGAACAGGGAGAAGAATGATGGCTAAAAGTTACTAGATTTCTTTTGGAGGTGATGAAAACATTCCAAAATTGACTGTGATGATGTTGCACATATCTTGAATGTATTAAAAACTACTGAAATGTACACTCTAAGTGTGTGAATTGTATGGTATATGAATTTTATCTCAATGAAGCTGTTTTTTTTTTTTTTAATGCCACAAAGTTTGATGCTCTTACTGGCATTCAGCTGACTTTTTAAGTAAATGCTTTCAAGATTGCTGTTAGCCTTTGGTTAACAGAGCTTCTGAGAAAGTTGATTCCGACCATTTTTGCTGTTGTCCTCGTTGCTGTTATGGAGGAGAGAGTTTTTGAAGATCTTACTCTGCTACTTTTGCTAACATCCTCTGTTTACTTTTAATGTTAGGCACACCCTTCTGTTCCTAATACCCTTAGACTAAACACAACATTCTGTTTTACTCAATGATGATGCTAGATACACCATCCACCTCTCCTTACTACTCTTCTAGGTACCATATGCTATTTTCTCCAATGTTTTGTACAGTCTTCTTGGTGCATTTTTCTTGTTTTCCTCTGTACTTTCCTAATATCCCAGTTGAGGAGGGAATAGCAGGGGGTGATGGGGGAGTTACTGAGGAGCAGAAATATTGAGATATTTCATTCTTTCCTGCCCTCATGCCCCGGTGTTCTTCCCCACCCCCACTCCAGGTGTCCTATGTGAAAGCCATTGACATTTGGATGGCAGTGTGCCTGCTCTTCGTGTTCTCAGCCCTGCTTGAGTATGCTGCTGTCAACTTTGTGTCTCGGCAGCACAAAGAGCTGCTCCGATTCAGGAGGAAGCGAAGACATCACAAGGTAGGCCTTTGGATAGCTACCTAAGGAGGGATAGCTGGTGGTAAACAAAAGAGTTCCAGGCAGACTTGTCTTGTGATACTTGTTTCACTGGACCATCCTTCTTAGTGGGTGAGGCAGACATAAAATAAGGATTGAAGTCCTAGAACTCCTAACTTTCCCTCCCATAAATAATATCTTGTTGGGTCTGTAGGCAGTTACTCTTCCACCCATAACACTATGGAAATGATCAGTTACACCTTGAGACAGAACTGATGGAGCAAACCCTGACGGGGCTAAGATAATAACTAGCTGTGACCCTGAAGCTTGGCAGGCTGAAAGACGTTTATTGGTGTTTTCTGCAAGGCTGCATTATTTCCAAGGGTTTGGTTCCAGAAGGGAATTGTACCACAAAAGGTAAGATCTTTGAGTAGAATGTCCAGCTGCCAGGCCTTTGCTTCCTACTTGCAAGAAAGGAGCATCACGCAAGATGTTCCCCCAGAGTGGGTTCTCTCACTTTACGAGGGTGTGAATCAAGAACTACTTGGCTGACCAGCTATACAAAGTCACCAACCTCTGCTAACTCAGAGGCTGTTTTCCAACCAGCAAATGCCATTGGGGAGAGTGCCATCTGCGGGGAAAAAACTGGTTGCACACCTTGGTCTGTAAATAATTTCCCCCAAAAGACCTCTCCCCTGGAGATCAGAGAACCCACTTTTCTGTCTAGCCTCATCTTCACTTTCTCCTTTGCTCTCTGAGCACCAACCACCCTAGTTTTTCCCTTGTTGCTCAAACATACACATAGGACTTCAGATGTCTTGTTCTTTCCTGGAATGCCCTCCCAGTGCACTTTGCTTAGTGTTAACCAACCACTAATTTTCCAGTTCTCAGCTGAGGCATCTTCCCTGACACCCAGGTCAAGGTATAGGTCCTATAGTGAGGTTTTCAGGCAAAGCTGTCAAGTATGGCCATCCAGACTGTATCCTACACGGACCCCCTCACCTACGAGGCACTTTTCTCCAAGTCCTGCCTTGGCACGGACTGCATCAGCCAGAGGAAGGGATTCTAATTCATATGTCTAGAAAAGAGGGATGCCATTTTTCTATTCTGCACAAGGATGCTGTGTGAGCTAGCAAAGGTTATGCTCTAATAAAACTCCGTTTCCTTCCTTCTGAACATTCACTGTGATTTATAATTGCACATTCAAAGATGTAGTTGTTTTGTGCTTATCTCTTCCACTGAATTATAAGCTCTGTAAGGGTGGAGACCAGGTCTACTTTTGCTCAGTGCTATGTCTCTGGTGCCTAACACAATGCCTGACACACAGTGAACATGCTATAGGCATTTACTGAACCGATGGACAAAGGGATAAACTAATGAACAAAGAGGAGCCCTTCCAGTCACAGCCTACTCAGAAGTTTTTCCAGCAACAGATTAGGGCAAAGAAGAAGCCATACACTATGACCTGTCAGGCCATACCACATACCTGCCACACACCAAGGCCCTACAAGCTTTAGGCGGACCTACTTCAAACAGCTGTCTACCCAGCTACCAAGTGCTATATCAGAGGACCCTGTTTCTCTATCACTACTTAGTATGTGACTTCAAGCTCACCTTTTTCTTTTTTTTTCTTTTTTTTTTTTAAAGATTTTATTTATTTATTTGACAGAGACAGAGACAGCCAGCGAGAGAGGGAACACAAGCAGGGGGAGTGGGAGAGGAAGAAGCAGGCTCATAGCAGAGGAGCCTGATGTGGGGCTCGATCCCGTAACGCCGGGATCACGCCCTGAGCCGAAGGCAGACGCTTAACCGCTGTGCCACCCAGGCGCCCCTCAAGCTCACCTTTTTCTGGGCCCAGTTTTTCCATCTGTAAAGTGGACTAAATTGGCACAATGGGGGATTATGGTGAGGATTAAATCAGATTACGAAGTAGCTTTAAGTTTTATTCCTGCCACACAAGTGCCAAGGAATAAAATGATTATACATGCACAGATTTCCATCAGCGCAGTGTTTCTTAAACATCAGCAATCTGATTCAATTAACTTCTAGCAGTTTACCATAGGCACGAGGCAGACATTTCAAGACAGAAGATGTCCATGGGAGCTCAGGTATAACCACCTTTCTAAATCTGCACTGGAAGAGAAAACTATCTTAGGTGCAGCAAGCCAGACAGAATTTCTCAAAAGACTTCTAGTGTTAGTCCTTAGTGCCCAATGGATACTTAGCCTCTGACTATTAAAATAATCTAAGCAAGGAACTGACCAAATATAACAATCTTGGGAATTTATTATAACTTTTTTCCCACTAGCTAGCTGCTTTTTACATTTTCCTCTGCTAAAGGAGGGTAAATACATTTGTTGAAGAGACACTTATTTGGGGAGACTATGTCCATAATATTTGACTAGCATCAGGCCACTAGATTGTGCACTGCACAACTCCAGGGGGCACTATTTGCAGAGACTAAAATGTAAATGGAGCCCCTGCAGACGTGCAGTATGGTGAGCCTACAGTACCTCCAGCCTCACCAACTCCCTACCAGTTCTACACACCAGAGGAAAACTAAACTTTCTCTAGGGCCAAGGGAAATGTAAATAAAGCCTCTATCAGATTTGATCAGATATCCCGGCTCAGTTCCCTCCTCGCTTTCTCACAGCATGTTAGTGCTGAAAGAGCCCTTTAGAGGGCATCCTGTTCACTCCTCCCATGCCGATGACAACAGCAAGGAGGAGCAAGTCACTAGGATCACAGAGGTGCTGGTGGCAAAAGCAGGGGAGGTGCTGGAGGTCCCATGGCTCCCACTGACCATACACTGTAAGTTGCTTATCTGTTCACCAATGTTGCCATCCTGGAGCAGATAAAAATAGCCCTGCGAATTATTAGATCACAAATAAGAACGAAGCCGAAGGCAGAGGTCAAAAACCAGTACCCAGAGATCAAATTCAACATGCAACTGTCTTTAATTTCACTAGCAGTGTCTTAGAAGTCTAGAATAAGGTGCCAGATTTTAAAAATCACACTTTTATCTTCACTCAAAAAGTCACAGCCTCTGGTCCCACTGGATTCACATCCCGCCTGATACTGGGGCACTGGAACTGCCCTGGGGTAGGGAATGCATTCTCTGCTTTGCCACCCTCCCTTCTGACTGGAGATTTTTTCAGCCCTGGCTCATTTCTGCACTCACATTTCTTCTGCGTGGCCCCTTGTGTGTGGCTGAATCAGTGTGACCTTGTTCCTAAGGGCTCTGAAAATTGGCTCAAATGTCAGAAACTGCAAGGACACAGAATTGGGTTCACCGTAAAGCACTGCTTCCTTTGGAGTAAACCCCTCTGGATGTGGCTTGTGCATCAGCAGTGTATAAACTGGGGCTGCAGAAACCTCCCTTCAGCAGGAAATTTGCTGAGGGGGTTTTCAGCCCCAGATGGTGAGTGAAAAGGAACTAGCTCCATCCCTGAGTTTCTCAAAGCCTGTGATCTTGGCCGGGCTCCTCAAATCCCACCATCCTCCCATGTTACCTCATTTGTTGGGCACAAAGCATCTGGTCCTCAAATTCCCTGGCCGGCCTCATTAGTCAGATTATTAGGAAATCTGCGAGCCTGACTGGGCAGGCACACTCCCAACCTCCCTGGGTTCTAGAGACTACCAGATTGCCCCCGCTCCATCCCCAAGCTTTCATTCCCTGCCATCTGCTGGGGAGAAGAGGAATAGCAAGCCTCTCGCCTGTCATTTCTAGGGAATTTCCTTTCTCCTGGCTACAGTGTGAAATTGATGATCATCTAAGTAGATGGGGCCTCCAGGCCACACCTCCACCCCTTCCACTCCCATGTTTAATTGATGAGGAAGGCAGAGAATAGTTCGCCCAAAGCTGTATATAAAATTAATTTGGTGCTTCCCTTGCATAACTAGAGCCCGGCGAGAAAACATGTTCAAGCACCCCATCCTGCAGCAAGGACTAAGCAGTACAGTTGGACCTGGACCCCCTTCCAGGCACAAGGTCCAGTAATTTGGACAAGCTGCCCCCAACTCCTTTTCTTGGTTCTGGCACCAACCCTCTACTGTTGCCCGACTCATAGACAAATATTTATTGAGATCTATTTGCCAAGCACATGTTCTTTCCCTCTTTCTGCAATGAGGGTGTTGGACCAGATTCAACCCTTTGCCAAAGATTTCTTGAGCATTTTTCACATCTCAAATCCTCCTGGTGCCAGAAATACAACCCCATTTAAAAAAAAAAAAAAAGAAAAGAAAGAAAGCTAGGAGTAGTGAAGATATACCATAAACATTTACTTATTCAACAAATATTTACTGAGCTTTGAGCTTATGTCCAGAAACCCTGTTCATATGTTGAGGGTGCAATGAACATGAATAAGACTTTGCCTTCATGGAGCTTAGAGTCTAATGGGAGAAACAGACATTAATCAAGAAACATAATGTGGAAAGGCTGAGTGGCTCAGCTGGTTACGAGTCTGACTCTTGATTTCGGCTCAGGTCACGGCCTCAGGGTCCTGAGATCAAGCCCCACATCCAGCTTCACACTGGGTGTGGAGCCTGCTTAAGATTCTCTCTCTTCCTCTCTCTCTGCCCTTCCCCCACTCCTGCTCTCTAAAAAACAAAAATTAAAATTAAAAAGGTTTGCAAGAGATAAAGATACATATATATATATATATATATGTATCTTTTTTTTAAAGAAACATAATGTGATAAGAGCTTTAAAAAAACAACAGAGAGGGATGTACAGGGAGCTCATGGAGTGCACAGCAGGAGCACCTTGTCCACCCTTACCCTCAGGGAAGACTTCTGAATAAGACATCAGTTCAGTGAAAGAGAAGGCATTAGAAGCAGAGGTTAGGAGTATGTTCCAGGAAGAGAGAACAATTTGAGCAGAGGCCCACAGTTAAAAAAGGAGCATGGCACTTCTGAATATATGTAAATATTTCAGGGTGACTGGTGCACAGAATGCCAGAGAGAGAATGGCACAGATGAGACTGGAGAGGCCGGCAGAGTTCTGGTCATCTAAGGCCTTGGTCACCACATAAGGATGCTAATTATCCTGAAGCCAATGGCAGCCTATTAAAGAGTTCAAGCAAAAGATGACCAATGAGATGTGTGTTATGACAACTCAGCTGGGTTGAGGGGGCCAGCCCAGAGACAGGAGAAAGACTGGGCTGGAAGTTGTCACAACAAGCCCGTGGGGTGGCCCAAACAAGGGTGGCAGGAGCAGAGCAGGAAAGGGGCTCCTACACGGTGTCTCCTGTTCTCTGTCAGCCCTGTCCTACACAGGAACAAGCAGAAGATAGGCTCTCACTCCTTAGGAGGACAGTGAGAGCCGATACAAATTTCCCAGAGCCACACACTGCATCCACAGCTCAGCGGAGCCTCTCGGTGCCACCGCAGAGCTCACATGGGAAGATCACAAAGTTAGACATGATAAGAGTGGACAACGGTGTCGCGTCCATTAGTCAGATCAGGAGAAGATCACCATGAGCTGAGAAAGGGAGAAATTAGAAGAATATGGGCAGCAGGCATGTTGGTAGTGAGCGTAAGGCAGTGAGAGAGAGAAATGCACCAGGGGTGACTGGCAAAGTGCAACCAAACTGGCAGGTGTGCAAAGCATAAGGTAAGGAGAAGGGCAAAAGCCTGTAAAGGTAAACTGGAGCCAAATGATGAAAGGCTTTGAACAGTAACTTAATCCGGAGCTATGTCTGAGGTCACAAGTGCCCGGGCTGCAGGAACATGGAGGGAGAAAGCAGCTGTGGCTTCCCTGACGGCGTGTGAAACAGAGCTGAGGCCCACAGTATCTGCTCTCTCCTGGGCTGTGCGCCCCCTCCCCTCAAACCATGCCCGAGAACACACCAACTGGGGAATAGGGTGGGGGAAGAGGGCAAGGAAGCAACAGAGGCAAAGCAGGGGATCTCACCTCGATTTCTAACAAAACATCATTTAGAATGTCTGCTCATCTATAACCTCTGAGGGTCAAAAGAACGTTTTGATGTAGTGGGGTGACTCTTTCCCCATTTATAGGAAAAGTAAAAAAACCTGAGACTCAAAGAGAGAAGTGACTTGCCTAAGGCCACACGGACAGCAAGTGACCCACCCAGACTTGAACATAGGTCTGCAGATGCTAGGCCACATTCCTATCCCCTGGTTTGCATCTGTTTCAGCGTGCAAGTGGCGCCCCTCTATAAGGCATAACTCCCCAGCCAGCCTAAGAGCCTTCAGAAACCTGGAATGGTAGAGGCAGGGAGGCAGGGAGAACCAGATGGGCCCGGCCTGGCCCCCAGGGGAGTGCCTTGCAGGGAGGGTGCCCAGCCCCTGTCTTATTTTAAGTAGAGCCCCATGCTGAATCTATTCCAGGAGGATGAGGCCGGAGAGGGCCGCTTCAACTTCTCTGCCTACGGGATGGGCCCAGCCTGTCTGCAGGCCAAAGATGGCATCTCGGTCAAAGGCGCCAACAACAACACCACCACCAACCCCCCTCCCGCACCATCTAAGTCCCCGGAGGAGATGCGAAAACTCTTCATCCAGAGGGCCAAGAAGATCGACAAAATATCCCGCATTGGCTTCCCCATGGCCTTCCTCATCTTCAACATGTTCTACTGGATCATCTACAAGATCGTCCGCAGGGAGGATGTCCACAACCAGTGACGGGTCTGGGATGGAGGGGGGGGGGCTGGGAGAGGGCGGGGTGGGAACAGCACAGGAATCTGAGAGCCTAAGGAGGCGGAGGAGAAGAGAGGGAGAGGGCACACACACACACAATTCCCTCTTTCTCTGCACTATGTGCAATAGCAAAATGCAGTGATGCATGAATCTTAGAATGTGGCACTATCTATTTAACCGTGGGTGGGCTGCGGGGAGGGGGGGAGGGAGGGGCTTTTCTAATATAGGAGCTGAGGGGTCGGGAGGAAGGGGAGGGTTAGGGGTGGGGGGGTAGGGAGTGGGGGAATAACAGCTTTCAGAAATTCAAGTCCATGGGCTGTGCAGTTTTCCTATTTGGAAGGAGAGTGCAGTCTGCCCCAGAGCAGAAGGAAAGCAATGTAATATATGATATATATATTCATGCTTAATATTAATGCAAAACTGCAAGAACAAAAGATTTGTTTCTAAACCTACCAACCTAGTAACTGCTTAAATTTTTAAAGTCACAGAAGTGATGGACAATTTTTCCCAGAGTGGAAACAGTCACAAATAAGCTTGCTCTGGCGTGTGTCCCATATCACAGCCCTCCAAATGCCATTCCTGTCTTCAAACTGGCCCGGGTGGACACATGCCAAAAAGCCATCCCACCTCTGCTCCAAGAGGGTTATACGGCCTGGCCATGGGTAGTGGAAATGTGGAAAGGTGGAGAGAAGAGAGGGAAGGACTAAGGAGATGGGACATCTCAGAGGCCCAAGGATTGATAATCAAGATAACTCCACCTCAATCCTCAGGTCTCAAGGCTAAGGACCACACCTGCCCCTCTCTGAGCCCTCTCACTTCTGTGCTTCAACACCCACCCCACTTACCCTCCACTGCCACCCAGAAATGGCCGCCACGGTGTTCCCATTATATTGCCAATATGCAATCTTTTTTATGGTTAAAAAAAAAAGTAATAATCTCAAGAAATAATATGCAGATAGACTGAGTATGAACAGATGCACTTTTTTCAAATGTCTATTTTTTTGGAGAGTCTCTTTGGAATTGCAAGTGGGTATATAATTGGGAAGGTGGGGTCAGTGGGATGAAGTAGATTTATTATACAGTGGTTCTACAGAGTGAAGTTTTGAGAGGTGAAAGGGTAGTAATGAGGCTGCTGCAGCTCAGATATATACGGGTGGGAAGAGAGAGTGATGTTTAGGAAGTCTGTTCATTATATTTTGACATTTCATATGCTACAAATAATGTGGGAAGCGTGGGGGGAATGACCCCATTATATTTTTATAACTATTTTTTGTTTTCCTTTTTGGTGCTTTGCTTAGCTTTAACATTTAGGAAAGTTAAACAAATATTTCTTTCCAACTCTGAAGTGCCAGAACTATCCCAGGTTAGCTAGGGCACTCCAGAAAAAAGGAGAGGGACTATGAAATAAATTGTGAGGGGTGGGGGACCCTGCTGAAGGACACAGATGTTCACTGATGGAAGGTCTGCAATGGGGACCATAGTACTAAAGACAGGAGTAGCCTCCAGTAGCCTGTGTCCTCTGCCAACAGCACCATGCCTGAAATGATGGCACTGCTGTCTGGGGCATGCTCCCTGCTGTGGCCTGTGACCAGTATACTGGATTGCATCTCTTCCTTTGCACTTTAGTGTCTTGGCTTAGGATCAAAGTAGTGGTAGATGGTGGGGCACAGTAGACGGTTGGTTTGTCCTGAAGCTTGGGGTTTCACGGGGGCTTTTAGAGTATCCCCAGTGTGGGGGAGGAGAGAACAGAGACACTGGGAGCCTAACTCTTCCCTAAAGCCCCATCCCCTAGGGGAATTTCTCCCATTCCCTGTGGCACAATATCTAATACCTCTAGAGGCCCAAAGCACCAAGCCAAGCCAGGGACCTAGCGCGATTTGGGTGAAGAAAATGCACTGTGCAGCCAAAAAAGGATTTAGCTTTGAGGCTTAGATGAAAAAACTGTTTACATCCAGGGTCAAGGTTAGTAAGTCACTGCCTTCCCTTCTCTTGGCATGTGTAGACCAGAAAATTAAATTGTATAATAATAGCCTTGGATGATGTGGGATGGAACCTGGAATCCTGAGTGGGAATCTCTCATCCACGACTATCCTTTTTATCCTTTTCCCCACCACAAACTGTCTAAAGGAGGAAAAGTGAAACAGAGGGATCTGAACAAGTACAGGCAGTTCAAGCCTGGAGTATCAGTCTCTCAACTGCTATCAGCACGACATTCACTTTATTTAAGGGAGGAAATCCACGATTCTGCAATGGCACAGGAGCCACTGGAGAAGCTATTTGCCCCTATCACTAGCACTTTATTCACTTTAAGGGGAAAATCGTTTTTTAATTAAAAAAAAAAATTAAAGCCCTTTTCTCTAGTTTACTCATTACTGGACTAAATTCAGAATGTCTGAAGTCTACGTGACCAGGCAGCAAAGGCCTCTGTCAGGGACTAAAGACGGTACCAATTGTTCCAAGACATTCTGCCTCCATTCGAACAGCAGTAGCTGCAGATTTCAAACTGGGCTCCTCGTATGAGGTGTCTGGAATCTCTCCGAAACAGAGAAATCACTGGGCCATTTGCCCAACCTCTGCTGGGTCCTTGAACTTCTGCCACCATATTCAACTTGTGGGCCCATTGGGAGCTGCCAGGTCTAGTCAAAAGTATCTAACAGACAATAGAATCATCTTTTTGAGACACAGAGGGGGAAGGTCACTGAAATCTTTGCTCCAACTATTCCAGACTTGGTATTCCTCATGGAAAATAAATGTGAGTGGTACATTATAGTGGAAAAGAATCTGAATTTTAGTCCTATCACTAATGTGTTGGGGAACCTTTGGTAAATGATTTAGCTTTAGTTCCTCTACAAAAACAATGGGGAGAGTGGTACAGATCTCTAACCCCTTCCAGCTCTAACTGTCCCCCGTGCTTGAACGGGGTTTACACAATGAAAAGTTTAATGTCACTTTGATTTCTGAACCCTCTAGATAGGCGTGCACGTATATATATGCACATGTACATGGACCCACACAATCCTCGTCAACAGTCTTTCTTCTCTGGAACATTTGCATATTTGTTTTTCTTTTTGCTCTACTTTATTAAAGATGAGCAGTGGTGGGAAAAAAACATCAATGATAAAGTCAAAAATACCACTGTGAATTAGAAATGGAGCATGCTCAAAGAGAAGGCATCGTCATTAATGTATAATGTAGGAAGGGTTTAGCAATAAATTACACGGATCTTATCATTATTTACAAAATCAAACTAGATAATTTAGGCCAAAACATTTTTTAGGTGGCTCCAAAATACAGGACAATGCTTTCTTAATTTCCTTTTCAGTTTGTGCACAGAGGGTATCACACTTTGGGACTACATAGGCCAAACGTTACGGTAGGGGAAAACTGAAGGAGGCGTCATGGGTGGGTTAGTGGTTTTCAAGCTCTACCTGGCTAGCCCCGTATTTACGCAGGGAGATGGAACTGGATACTGGTACAGATCAGATCAGGTGAGCTCACCCACCTCCAAAACCGCAGCTATTCCTAGGAGTCAGATTTAAGAAATATTCACTAAGCAGATAGATACTGACACCAGTGACTTCTCACCTACGTTAGTTTCAAGAGCAGCCCAAAGACATGGCTCAGCTCTGCCACCCTCTGGTCCTTTCAAACACTGAGAGTCCATTCTTGGCTAAGGCTATAGAGAGTGACCAAGGACAGCAGTGAATAGAAAGATGTGGAGTCTGTGTGTGAGAGACAGAGAGAGAAAGATTAAAGACGGTCATCTGATCCAAATTACTTCTTCCTTTAAGCTGTCAATAAGTAAGAAATGTATCCCTGTAAGAGACCTATCAATATTTTTCACAGACTATTTTTTCATACTAGGGAGAAAATAAGTATGACAGGAGCTGGTGCCTTTCCTTCAAAGTACACATTTTTTTTTTTTTAAGTACACGTTGTTACAGGCATCATTAAAAAGAGACTGTGTTTTGTGAGGCTCCATGATATCAGATTGCGACACCAGTGCCCCAGCTAAGCTGCCCGCATCAGGGAGAAGTCAGTCTTTTGTGAAAACGACACTCCTTAGGTAACTGCCACACGCTGAAACTGAAGGGAGCGGAGCTCTCGTCACGTGCGTAACTGCCTCCTTAGTAGACTCAGCGGGCAAGAGAAGGGCTTGAGGTGCAGTGTGTGTCGGCTCGAGAACTGGGGTCGAGCCACTCCGCCCCCCGTCTGACTGGAATCCCAGCCCAGGGACAATGAGTACCACTCTGGAAGTTATAAGATTTATTCCACAAGCACCTTCTGTACCTTCTGCCCACCCCCCACCCCAACTCCGAAGAGGCGGGCAAGATCAGGTTTTCTCTACGGGCTGTGTTTCTCAGACCGACTAGAAAGCTTGCACTCTGAGGGGCTGGTAAGGTCTGCTGAGGAAGGTCAAATGGGCCTCTACTCTCTGATATAAAGCATCTTTAATTCAGGAACCGACCAGACCAAAAATTCGCTAAACAAGCATGTTCTTAAAACAGAATATCTTTTCTTCCTCCACTAAGCCCCTTCTCTCAGAAACCAACTCCAGAAATTTGAATTGAGAACCTTCTGACTTTCCTGCAGCTCTACGAAGCCAGAAACAGGAGCTTATCCTGACCAAAGGAAGGAGTAAAAGAAATTCGCCTTGTTTTGTTTGAGCCGGCTTGTTTAACTACTTTTATCGGTATAAGGAAAAGGACATGTTGGAAAGGCTTTGGTTTCACAGGATCCTGAAATCCCAAAGAATAAGAATATCCTTGGACAGGTTGAAATCCTGGCAGAAATAGAGAACTTTGAAAAATCCTGAACTGCTGCCCTCCCCGCCCAAGTTAATCTAGAAGCTGGAGGGCCCAGAATAGATGATGCCGCTACCAACTTATTCTCCCGCTGCTGCCTTCAGGATTTCTCAAGCTGTAAGGACAGCAATGGCAGGCGATAGATTTGCTCAAACGTGGGTGCTACTACATGCTGTTTTGATGGAGCTGTGTGGTTATTTAAAGCAATAATTAAGGTGCTTTATCATTCTTTAGAGCAGCAAAATGAGTTCCAAAGTAGAAATTATTGCCTAATAATTTTTAGAATCATTAAGGCTTCTTCAGCTAGCATCCAGACCATTACTTCTCCCTCTTGTGCTCTCCCCTACCTCCTCCCACTGCCCCCCTGCCAGCACATCCTGTCTCATCAGTTTGTGCATCTCATTTTGTGAAACGGAACGCTTCCAGAAGGTGCTGGGTTATTTCTGAGGGGGCGGAGGGTGGGAGGGCTGGAATGGACATAGTAGCTCCTGTCTCATTTGTTTTAAGGCTGCGATGTCTATTCTTCCTCTTGCCTGTGCATTTTGAAATTTCATTGTTCTGGAAAATTTCCATTGGAACATTGGGTCGGAAAGTCAGAGTCTAAAGAATGGCAAGCCAAAAATATACCCTTCAAGAGCCCAGTGGTGAAAAGTACGTTCTACATAAGGCCATTAACCAGCTACAGAGCAGTACCCACTAACTAACATGGGGACAGAAGGCATTTGCTTTCTCACAGATGCAGGCATAATGGGCCTCCCGTTCCTACATGTGCCCTGCTGCACGATTCCCTGCATGGCCTGGTTTTTGGCCTGCCTTTCTTCAGATTCCACTGCTTTCTTAAGCAATTTCAGAAACTCAGTATCCTCTTTAAACACACCTACCTTCTGAGGTAGACGGAGTTCAGTAGGAAGTGAGTCCTTGTTCTGGTGTTCCCTCAGGCTCACCACGGGAACACAGGTAAGCTACTTGGCCTTTCTTGGCCTGCCCACTACCCTGTAAAAAGAGGAAGCTGAAGGAGATTTTTCAAAGGCAAACCCTGGATACTCTGATGGGCTAAAGAGAAGGGTATATACCATGTGTTAGAGAAGGTTTCATTATTTCCCCGTTTTGGGGTCAAGTTTGGAACCCCATCCCAGGCCTTTTGGTGGGCAGGTAGGGAGAGGTTAAGAAAGAGGAAAGTCTTGGCCCTCAAGGAGATTACAATCTTAATTGTTTTGTTTTGGTGGGGTTTTTGGCCATGAAAGACAAGGTGTTTCACAGCGCTGATGGACTTGCCTCTCAGACCGGCTTCTCACCTGAGCATCCCATCAAACACCAGGACAACATTCCACTCTGGTACTTTAGCATGTATGTCCTGTGAAGGCTTAACCCATTTCCCATAGCAGCTGAGTTCTCTCTGCAAGAGCCTCTGGAAGAATCAAAGAGAAACACATCAGAGCAGAACTTGTGAGCTACCCCTAGGAAAGTAACTCCAATGACTCCAAGTCCCCTCCCAGTCTGCTTCCCCACACATACAATTTAATCATAACAAGAAACTTCCAGCAAGATTTAAGAATATTTCCCCCTATTTGTCCATTATGCTAGCTGCAGTTATAGGCAGAACATGTGGGACTGCTCCAGACCACAAGAGAGATTCATCTCAATTCATATCATTAGCTAGGCTATACTAATAAAAAGAAAAAAGATTATAGCAGATGTGGCTGGACGTGGGCTAGCTCACTCCATGCCGCACCCCCAAACAAAACCTCACCCTGGCAATGATGCTTCTGAAATTGCTTCCACACTCCTGTAGCTCCAACAAACACTCCTTATAACCAGAAAACACTGCTCCTATTTTTCCCAGCAAGGATATATTTATGCTTTATATCAATGGAATCTCTTCAAGACGTTTATAGGTTGACATTATGACAAATGATCTTCACTCTCTCTTCATCTGGCCCTGGAATTAATGAGAATATCACAGACGGAAACTTTTTTTCTTGTTTCCAGATTTAAGAATTAATAGACTTAAAAAAAAAAAGACAAGTTTTGATTTCCCATAATAACATAGAAACCACACTGTAAACCCGTCATTTCCTATCCTACGGTAGAATAGATACATGTGTGATGACGCAAGTACAGTGAAATGGTGATTGTATATGATGGCTACTACAGGGTCCCTGTAAAATTCTTACATATTTTCCCCTTCAAGCTTCAGCTTTCCTATCTGTACAACAGAAGCACTGAATTCGTCAACCTTGAAGGGTTTCCCCCAGCAGCAGTTTTCTTTTAAAGCCACTTCTCCAGTTGTCTTTCAGCTGCTGAAAAAAAAACAAGAGCACTTCCCCTAGACTTAAGGGGGTCCCACTTGTCATATTACCCTCCCCGTTTTCCTCTCTATACCCATTCGTGGTTTTCTGGTGCAGCAGAAAGGGCACTAGCTTCCAAGAAGGTGAAGATGCAACCACTATAGGCACGCAATCAGCTTCTTTATGTATTTGGGGACAATAACACCCACGTCACAGGTCCACTGGCTGGATAAAATGACATCATAGGTATTAACCCCACCCCCCACTGTAAACAATGTAAAGCATTGTCATTATCTCAGTCTCCCCGAAATTCTTTTTTTTTTTTTTTTTTAAGATTTTATTCATTTGACAGAGAGAGACAGCCAGCGAGAGAGGGAACACAAACGGGGGAGTAGGAGAGGAAGAAGCAGGCTCCCAGTGGAAGAGCCCGACGTGGGGCTCAATCCCAGAACTCCGGGATCAGGCCCTGAGCCAAAGGCAGAGGTTTAACGACTGAGCCACTCAGGCGCCCCTCCCAGAAATTCTTACATCTGCTTCTGTTTGCCAGAAGAGGTCATCCAAGAGCTTGCTTTCAGAATTGAGGCTGTCTCCCCAAAAGCCAAATCCACAGGGCAGCCTATTCACTGACATTTCAGGACTAGCCCCTCTGTGCTTACCTCAGAGCTTATACATGCACTGAAGAGACCTAAATTCTAGCCCTGATTCCACTCATCAAGCATCTACATCCCTTTCACCCAAGTATCATTTGAATACTGCCTACATAGAAAGCACATACAGATCTGCAAACAGTTGTCACTTACATGTAGATTAGTAAAAGACTGTGAATGAACCCTGAATATCACAAGGCAGCTATTGAGCCCCTACTATATCCAATCTGCTAAATTACATAATGTAATTCCCACAATGGCCCAGATCTCAATTTATAGATGAGGAAACCGAGGCTCAGAAAGTTTATTAGCCCAAGTCGAAGTCTTGCCAAAGTTCAGATATGATTCTATAGACAACAGGAAGCTAACTTTTGGAAGTAGGCATATGTGTTTACCTTTTTCACTTACCTGTTTTTGACCTTCAACAAATTATTTGGCCCTCTGTGACCTTAGTCACCCCTCCCCTGTAAAAAGCTCTATCTTCCCAAATTATTGAGTACAAAATCAGGTGATTGATGTGGTCATTTACTCTGTCATTAAAAAAAAAAAGTATATAGGTGTTTATTAGTTCATTTTAACTTAAATGAATCTTTTAACTGCTAAGAAATATGGACCCTTTTGCCTTGGTACATTCTACTTATACAAAAATTTACGCTCCTATAATCTGTTTAAATGCCAAGGAATACGATCTTTTTTTTTTTTTTTTAAAAGATTTTGTTTATTTATTTGACAGAGAGAGGGCCAGCCAGCGAGAGAGGGAAAACAAACAAGACAATCGTGGCCTTCCTCTTCTGAGAACATGGATATAAACAATACAAATCTATCAGCCCACCTTAAAAGTTGAGAGCCTACTAATCTAGTTTTGGGCTTATGAGGGATTTAGAGTTGATATGGGGCTATTTTCTGGCGGTAGAACTGTGGAATAGAATAAAATGAGTAAGCAACGAGGCAGGACAGAATATATGCCATTTGGAGGATAGTGAGAAAACGCTGGTTTGTAGTCCTGCATGAGAGCACTAGGTGCCTGGAATGGCTTGGATTTGGCCAGAATCAAGAGTAGGGACTAGACTTTTTCTGGAAGTCTTTCGTAAGTTCGGAATTCCTTTAAAACATCCACTTGACTGAGAACCTACTACAGACAATGCCGAGGCACAGGAACAAGACTATAAACACCGTCCCTAACTAAAGAACTTACTAAAAATTTAGTGCAGTGACTCATTCAAGGGAAGATACAGTGACAACGGAGGCAGACAGAATTCAGAAAAATGGTATCTCACAGGGACAATCCAAGTTCTCATGCGGAACAGGACATTTGAGCTAAAACCCTAAAACAAAGGGTTATTTTCCACAGCAGTTTGCTACCTGGATTTACATAACCGTGGTCTCACCCACCTTTCAAAGGGTTAACACAGGTAAACCACTTCCTTCAGGCAGGTATTCAGGTAAAGTGGGAGCATCTCTTCGTATGAGATACCATTGCAACAAGAGTATGGAAAATGGCAGGCTGACCAATGTTCCAGTAAAGGAGGGCCTTCTAATGGTTCTTTATTCCCATCCAGTCTCTGGAAATAAAGTGGGAAAATGAAATTATAGGGAAATATATGAACATACACCTCCCCCACAAAAAATTATTCTAAGTAGAAACTGCAGCTTGTCTCCAAGTCCTTTTGTTCCTGACTTAATCCCCTGCATAACTGATGTGTGCTAATTAGCCAGACAGGAGCTCACGGGACAAGGCCTCTGCTTACTACATTTCCTAGGTCCCACCTGGCTTCATCTACGTCTCTTCAGTTGTATCCAGAAGCTACAGCAGTGACACCAGGAATGTCTTAGCTATTCCTCTGAGGACCAGGGCAGCTCCTTCTGTGCAGCTTTGGACGCTGGTGAGGAAAGGGGCACTCTGAATGGACCCTATTTAGTGACCTCAAGTCAGATTCAGTGAGTCTCCAGGTCACTGCTATAGACCTGCTTTTAGATGACATTTTGAAATGTCCCAGCCTGGAGAAAGCAGCTCAGCCTTTCAAGGTTTGAGTAACAAGTGGAAGCTCAGGGAACAGGTCTCAACTGGTGTCAGTCAGGACTAGAATATGTATCCTCCTTCCGGTCTATCAGCTTTGTTTTTAACCTCCCTTGCACCTGCCTATTAAATCTAGTATGGCTGGGCAGTATGCCTTAAAAGCAGGGCATCCGAATAAAACACAGCCTCTTTTCCTTCAATATAGGAGGGGATGATACAATGCCAAAATAATCACTAATGAGGGCAGAAAATAGTAACAGAGAAAGGAGGGTGCCGTGGAGCAGGCAGAAAATAAACCAGGGAACATTTCAAGGCTTACGGGCCATTTGAGCAGTAGTACCTTAAAGAGGAGGCTTTGATGGATGGGGAAGAGTACTTCAGCAAAAGGAACAATGTGAGTAAAAACATGGAGGTAAAAAATAAGGGGCATATACAAGGTACAGTGATTATCTGTTTGGCTGAATTGTAATGAATGGTAGGCATGTTTGAAAAGATGGATTTGGAGTACATCATAACCACCTTAAAAGAAGAATAAGAGATCAGGACTCTGGAACATGGCAGTTCTAAAAGACCAATCAACACAGTATCCCTTCATGGGCAGCGCAGCTCATTCTATCTTCTTCCAGACACTTCCAGCCTAATTCAGATTTCCTGTACTTATTTTGGGAGAACTTATCTTTCCCTTCATCTAAGAGGCAGATATGGCACCCACTAGATATTCGCATCTTCAAGGGCATCAATTCAACCCAAGTATTAAGCATTTAGTTGTGCTAGGTACGCACTAGAAAGGGGTAACAGAGGTATGGTAAAGTCATGGTTCTGCAGTGAATTCACTATTCTATAGTGATTCTAAAAAGTCACTGCTAAAGTTGTAGCTTTGTCTACTATCAAGCCAATACTTAATACAATGAACATGCTTCTAAAGGAGAGCTTGTGGTCCAAATACTATTACCTTTTGTGATCTGAAATATTAAACAGAGCTGACCTAGAAGGAAAATACAGTCTAGTATGTTCTTTTTATTTCTTAGCTGCATCTGAAACAACTCCTCCCAACCTAGAGAGAACTTCCCTATTCAAACCATGAGATCATGTCCACAAGAAAAAAGGGTATGGGGGGCAGGGGAGAAGCCAAATATGAATAGAAAAAAATAAGGAACGAAATATCACTGGTTTTTAATCAAGTCATTGCTACTGGAATTATGTAGAAGGAATAGATTTTTGTTTTTTTCAGAACAATTTACCTTTCTTAGGCAAGGTAGTTCTTTAGAAAGAATATTGTGGGGCAATAGGTATTACCTACCCTGCAAATGAAACTTCCCCAAATCTTATTTAAAAATTAGTCCTTAAGTATCAAATAAGCAGTTTGCTAAACTCAACTGTTTCCATATTCGGTTTATTTCTACCTCATTTAAAGGTGTACCATGCTCAACATGCCTGAATGGCATGTAAAAAGCTAAAAAATTGATGTTCCCACAATGCACTTCAGAACACTTAAAGTTCATATTTCGTACTTTCATGGTCCAATCTTCCAGTACTTAATCTACTATAGTATTTTCAGCACTAATGACAGTTAAATGAGATGCGTGTAAATCCCCAGTGGGGCATCTTGCTACTTAGCATATTGGGCACAGATAAAATGGCTACCTAAAGAAAAAAAGAACCTGAACAGCCAAGTTCTACTCCCAAGACTAAAATATAGTAGGTACCTCAGAGGCCTCCAAATAAGTTTTAAACCTGGACACAATACATGTCTTCAACTGCTATAATTAGAATTGAAATGTACAAAGTGGACCACAAAGTGACCAAGACAAAATCCTTAACACTTTTAAGCCCTCTAGGTAAGAACACGACTGCCAAAGGATGTCCGCGTCTCACTGTGCCGATCAGGATCACGACTGACCTGTTGGCTAAGATCACTCTATCCAAAACTGATGAAATCATTGCAATGGAAATAGCTAGCATCATTTTGGGTTAAGAGCGGCCGGTGCATGATTGGGAAGGACAGTGAGTGCTCACTTTCTAAGTGTTCAAACATACTACCTTCCAAATCACAATTCTTTGGTCTTCTCAAGATAGGCCATTTCCAGAGACCTCATTCTCAAACTTGACTGGCCCAGGGAACCCATAGGAGGAGAATGAATTACCTTGCAGCCATAACTGCTGTAAACACGCTGGAGCCATATTTGGAAAATGGGGACAAACAGGACTACTAGGGATTTCCAATGCACAGCTAAGACAACATTAATGAAAAAGCAGTATTAGACTGATTTGAAACATTCTAAAGGAGTTAAAACATTATCAAATAAAGACTCAGTCACTGGGGAAAAGGGTATCTTATTTACATAATTTATCTTAGACTTAGTAACCTTCCTTTTTACTCAAGATTCATCAAGATGGGCCAATTTCTGCCAAGAGAACCAGAGTGTGCACTCTCAAGGGTCATACCCCAACCTTGCCAAAGCAAATGACTTCTGCCTAACTGGAAGTCATCTCCCAAGGACTTGCCCTTAGATTTTCTCCATTTCACGCATTTAGATATTTGCACAACAGACCTACACTTTGTCTTAAAAGTTGCCTGATTTGATGTTTAGACAGAAGAACAAACCCCACGTTATTTTTCTGCAAGTGATTTTACACTTTTTTCCAAAAAGGAACTTAAATATGTCATGACATAAAGGGGGTAAAAGTGTTAAATTTTCAACAGGTCCAGGGGATGTTACCTTGAAACCTCACATTAAACTTTACTCAAAAAGTTATTTTAACCCTGAAGAACAGGCACTGTGTAATACTTCAGGTCACAATGCCAGTATTGGCTGTGGAGTCTGTTACAGGTAAGACGACTGCAAGTTACAATTCCAACTGTGATTCTAATACTTTTGGGAGATGTAAAAAAATACGCTGGGCTGGGCAGTGTGAGTTAAACTACAAAGTGCTTCATCACCCATAATGGAAAAGGTTCAAGATGATTCATACTTCCATGTAAGAGACTACAAAAGTCACAAGCCCACAAAGAAGCAACTGACAGCTAGCCAAAGTAGAAGAGATTTAGAAGGAGCCTAGGGACATCTTAATTGGCCTGGAAAACTGGGTCAGAATTACTCACAAAGCTCCTCATCCTTTCCCAGAAGAAAATGTGATAGTATGTCTTTTATATGGAAATTTCTTGGTATATATGTATAAACTTGGTATGGCCTTAATGCTGCAGTTAAGGATTTGTTTGGCTACCACCTTAAGCAGCGTGTTAAGCAATCGCTTCCTTAATGTAACATTTTTACTTCTTATTGGACTCTTAACCCGAAACAACCAACTCCCTTTTACCCCTTACTCTTTCCCCTTTTTTTGCATGAAGTCATAAAAGTTATGGCAGTTATTTTTTGGCTTACAAAAAAAATCTATTTCTGCAGTTTGAAGATGTAATGTAAAATTTCTGTGATACATGTATATAAAAATATATTTATTGAACCATCCATATACACATATCCATGCTGATTCCAATGGAAAAAAATTAAAGTTTTCTGAAATTTTCTCTGTGGTTAATTCATAATAGTTGTTACTGTTTAACCAACTTTGTATGTGAAAAAACTTCTGAAGTACTGTGATTACCTCAGAGAGGAACCTACATTTAATCTGGAAAACATCATTTCACTTAAGACAAGGCTTTACGTTGGTTCATTCAAGAAATATTTATTGATAGGTACTATGGGAGATACAAAGACGACTCCGACACAGATCCTGCCCATAAGGAGCTTACAGTCTAGTAGGGGAGATAGAACACATACATGGGATACATGGTCAGAGCTATGTTTCAGTAAGATGAATCTAATATTGTGTATAAGGTAGGCTGGGGGTCAGAACAGGTAAAGGAAGTTGAGAGGCCAGTGAGATTATCTGAGTGAGGAGGAAAGAGATGTGAAGACTTGAGGTAGCACTGACAGGACTTAGCTGGAGTAAGAACAAAAGCAGCAGAGGACTTAGACTTGTGGCATGGGTGATGACATGAACTGAGAGAACAATGGACTCTGTTTGTGAAAAGAAATCAAAGTTGGCACATAAAATTCTTCTGCATAGAACAAAGTGTCTGGGATATACTGGGCACAGAAAGAAATGGCCTATCACCCAGACCGAGGATGGAAGTACCTCTGAATGATCGGTGACTTCCTCCCTCCTCTGCCCATCCCTCAAAATTCCCCAACAAATCCCTCCACTATGAATTGTCATAGTGCCTTACAATTTATTAAGTCCTATCTCTAGGCATGCCTCACTTGTGAGAATGAAAACAGAAATACATTAATTTATTCAACCCAATGAGTCATCTTTTAAGGACTCCTTTCATGGAAGTCACTGTACCTTCTGGTGAAATACAGGGATAATCCCCCAGTCCTTTTCCTCTAGGAGCTTATGGTCTAATAAGGTAGTAAAACAGATACAGGTCATTCTAATTGGAGGTCGAGGGGGTAAATTATGAGCTAGGAGAAAGGTATAAAGTGCTCTATGAACACATATTTTAAAAAATGAAGGTTGGGACAGAATCTCAAACAGCAAGGACAATGTAGAAGGGAAGTAGACAAGAATGAATTTACTCCCCACTTCAAATTCGCCAAATCGACCCCCCAAAAAGGGACTCCCCACTCCTGATGCAAATCTTTTCTCTTAGGGAAAAGAAAAATGCTCTTGAACTGGGTCTTGAAAAAAGTAATTCTGATGGCAAGAGATTTGGGGATGCAAGTCTATCTTCAGGGAAGAAAGAAGGCACTTGAAGCCACAAAATCAGCAAAGCCAGGCTTATTAGAAAAATCCTAAGTAGTTTAGCATGGCTGGAGCATCACCTCCATGAAGAATGGGAGAAATCACTGGAAAGGAAGATTAGGACCCTGATACGGACATGGCGCTGCCAGGCACTGAACAGGGCACATGCCTAAGACCAAATTGCTGCCCCTTAGGAGCTTACAGTTATAACAATACAAGGTGGGAAAAGCACCACAATGTACAGAATGCAAAATGCTGAAGGATTTAGGAGAAAATTACAGCTGAGTTTCAGCTATTAACACATTAGGATACCCAATAGCTTTCTGACAGCTAGTAGTACACCCATCCCTGAGGGGAGCACAAGGTAATGTCCTTAGACAACAGGCCCTGGTAGAACTGGGCATTAAGACAGTTCTAAGAAAACAGAGAAAAACTGGGTATGAAAACTGAGCTATAGAAGCAACTGAATAAGCATATAAAATGTGGCTCCTTCCCTTTTCTCCCCACATCCTGACCTCTAACAGTTCTGGCTTCCTACAGTGAACCTAGGGCAGAGTGGAGACCCTGAAGGTGCTCCATGTTACTTCTACAAGCCAATTTGGGACTCTGTGCTAATAATCCATTCTCTGAGCCGTCTAGCTTTTGAAAAATGAAGGGGATGTACAAACTCTTTAGTTGTTTCCAGCACTAACATTCTAGGATTCAAAGAATTCTAAGAGTCTCTCCTGCCTCTTATGTTTAATAATCAGAATGGGAAGAAAAACTTTAAATATTCTGATGTTTCTCACTTAGAATTATCATTTTTTCCATATAAATCACAAATGGTTGCTATCCCACCAGCTAAGTTCCACCTCCACCCATCCTTCAAAATCTAACACCTACCTATATGAACATATTTGTAACATGATGTATTCCACATAACCTACTCAAGCATACACTGAATCTTAAAAGAAAGGAAGACCTGTTATTCTCTTCTTCTCCCCTAACTTCTTTATGCCAATTTTTTGGTTTAAGGTCTTCATTTAAAAGGGCCCAATCAGTGTATATACACTTCATAAAAACATTTAAGAATTTAAACCAAATCCAAAGTCCAACAGGTGACATCAAAGCTTGGGGGAAAAAAAATCAGTAACTAAAAATCAGTAACTGGTTAATTACAGCAATAGTTAAAACTATTTTACAACCAGAGTAAGAGATATAATCATCTAATTACTACCAAAAATACAGGCAAATGTCCCATAAGCAGGCTTCTGAAAAATAAATACTTGTTAAATTCAATAGTGAATTTTTGGTAAACATCCCTTAATTTGCTTTTTTAAAAAAGATGAAGACACACTGGATGGCTATAAGTCCCTTAGGATTCTGTGCCACTGGCCATATTCCAAAGTACTCAATGTGTACAGATTTCTGTAATTGGCCAGGTCACGTGGTCTATGGAAGTAACCATGGAACTGATTTCCAATACTATTTTCCTCTTGTAGGGAACTAAAAAAAACAAAACAAAAACTACCAGGTTCAAGTGGAAACTGGAGAAGCACAGACTGTCCAAGGTTTTCAAAGCAAGTCATATAATCAGAAAGTGAACAAGCTTAATTCTAAGCCAATACGTAAATATAATCAAAACCAAGACCACGGGTTTTTTAGACCACTGCTAATCAACTTCTTACTCAGTCAGGCCATAATAAGAATGTTTCACGAAAGCATGAGCAAAGCAGACTAATTTCAGCATTATCCTGAGCTAGCTACATATCCATTAAGAAGTAAATAAGTTTTATCTCACATGTGCTACCATTCCTCTTTTAATATAGTCTCCTAAGAGTTCACAAGCCTACCTATGGTCCCCAGAACCTCAATATCACAGTAAACAAATACAAATTCCAAAAGGTATTACTACCTTAAAACCAGAAATCTTTATTGATCTAGTGCCACATGGCCATTACTTGATCAGCAACTTCCCATGTAAAATGTTGCTAAGTTTCTAGCACATTCTTCAAGATTTCTAAAACATTTGTGGACTATGTCTAACTGTCCACTGCCCATCTGTGGTGTAATAGGCAGTTATCTAAAATCCCATATTCAAATAAATGTTGAAGTTGCTTTTTTTCCCCCCAAAAGGTTCAAAACTGCTAACGAAAGGGTCAACAATCATCTCATTTGTATGCACTTCCTGAAGATTCTTTTAAGTAGCACAAAAATAAAACTTCAATATTAGAAGTCTTCTTTAGATCAGTAGATTTGACAAATGCAACCATTTACTTAAAAGGAAAAAGCCACTCAGCATAAACAATGGTCTATAAATTTAAACCTCATAGAAAGATTATTTCCATATAGATTCTAACAAATTGTTTTCTATAAAGTGCCACGTTTCCCACTAAATTATTAAACTCTACAAGGGTTTTCAAATAAAGGGATGAAAAAAAAGTATCAAAGGACGGCAGTTATAAGCACAAAACACAACAGCTATAAACCCACCTGGATTAAGGTATTATAAAAATATTGTTACCTTCCACATCGATTTCAAGGTTGTACTACATGTATTAAAATACCAGATGAGAAAATAACCTAAGAACAAGTCATTGTTCCCGTGTTACCACAGTCTATACAAATCAAAAGGAGCCCTGCAAAATCAATGTTTCCCTATCTTGTTTACCTTAAAGGAAATGGAGAAGAGTAATGTTAACCTTTCTCTGAATGTTTTACGGACTCGGGTCTCTGTACTGTAGTAACTTATTATGGTCATGTCCTGTTCTTCAGTATATCACTCAAATGTAAATACATGGCATTAGGGTTCTAGAGAAAAAGCATCAATTTTTGGATGCCAATCTGCTCCTTGCTACATGGATGACTTAGAGGCCTAAAATTTAAATGCTCTGATGCAATTTCTTCTTCATCTATTACTTTGGGAAAGCTTTGGGAAAATAGCACCTAATCCACAGGGTAATTGTGAAAATTAGTTTTCTAACCTAAGACCAAAAGTGCAGTTCAAACGAATACTGTGGTCGTAACCTACCCACCAGCCAAATAATGATTTTTGGATTAGCCATTTCACTGCTCCCAGCAATAGCTCAAAAAGTTGAAAACATAGGAATACACAAGTAAAGCCCAACCTCACCGCAAAAGAAAACAATTGTATTTTTGTAAGGCCCAAGATCTTAAAAGACTAAGACCACTGAACCAATCCAATCTTACTTAGCTAAAATACTCATGGGTGAAGGATTGAAAGCTCAGCAGAAAAGAACTGCATACTGGGCCATTCTTACAGATGAAAAGTTGTATTTTAAACCCGAAAAGGTTGAATGTGATGAACTGATGCTCCCTATAAAAAATCTCGTCCTATTTTCACTTTCTACCTGTGTGAATATATAGTATCTAGGGTATCCTGTTTATTCTATCAGCAATAATGTAAACAATGATATTGGGATTCTTCATAGTGTTAACCATGATGCTAAATCTGACATATAAAGTCCAATGCTATTTAAAACTCCGCAATCATCCCATTCTGATGACTTGAAATTACGGAAGCAACCCTTTGTTTTCTAAGCTTATGCAACAAGTTACAAGAAGCATGTAGCATACTGTTACTACCTCTCCAAATATTTCTTTAAAAACCACACATAGGTACAAATAAAGGAAAGTGAGATTATCAATTCCCTGCAGATGTTACTATAATTCCTAAAAGAGATTTCTATTTACTAATTCATTTATCCGAGGCTATTTCTCAGAGGACTGTCTTTACTCCAGTTGTCCTCACCCACTCCTCCATCCTCCATGTATTACAGGGAATGAGGAAGAGCCATGATCTCAATGGGGTTTGCTTTATTTTTATTGAACATTTGGCATTGTTGGCCCCACCCACTAAATGCCAGATGTGGTGTCTCCTCTTCCCTCCTCCCCAAATCTCACACATTTCCAAACGTCCTCTAGGATGTATTAACAGCCTGGGTTGAGAATCACTGCATCCAGTTGGTGCCCTTAAACTACTGAGTAGGAAAAATGCTTAATGAAATATATGGATTAGCATTTACTTTGAAAAATGATTTCTACATTATCCATAATTTATGACCTTATAGTTACTACAACTTAATATTTTTCAAAAACAACTCCAGCTAAGTTTTTTTATTTCCACCACAGGCTTAATATAAGCTACAAAAGTACAAGCTGTCTTCCAATTATCACTGGTCTGGGCCAAATGAAGTGGTTACCAAATAGTTATTTAAGCTGACCCAAAACAGCCATGTGACTCAGTTATGTAAGTTTCTTTATGCAGGAGATGTTGCCAATTTTCAAATATTTCAGGTACTGAGGACCGATAATATCAAACTTCATTTTAGTTTAAGACTACACCCTTCAGCAAACCTAGAGTTTCCTAGTAACAACAAAACAAACATTCCTATTCCTACTCATATACTATCCTCAAAGAGTCCTAATGATGAACACTGCTAAGAAAATAAATAAGTTAAATTTGACAACCTCGTTGCCCTTCCAACTAGTATGACAAGTTATCACACAAAGGCTTGCTTCACAACTGTGTAAATGTGTAAACAAAACCTTCACCCACCTCACACACGGCACTCAAAAAATTAACATACTATGTAAAACGAATATTAAGCTATATTGCCAGATTAAATTTTCTTCCAGAAATATTTTAATAAAAATTGGCCATTTCCAAGAAACACCCACTGCATGCCCATCAATAAAAGAGAACCATAACAAAATAGAAAATTTACCATATGGCTATGATTTAAAGAAAAAAAAGAAAAAACGGGCAGACACTCAAGCACAAAGTCCAATATTAAAGTCAGATTCCTTTTTATGGGCTATGATTAGGATTCTGAATAGATACCGAAATAAACCTTAATACAAATGCTGGACTATTTAGGTCAAAGGACCTCTATAGAAGCAAATCTGTCCTTAAAGGCATTCCAGTTTGAGACTCAATTTTAAGAATAAGGCATAACAAATGAACAGAAGACATACCAGGTGAAGAGGGATTCTTCAATTCCCAACATACTCTACACCTGATAAAACAAATCTATTTTTTTTTTAAATTTTTCTTTAAACAACTGCCAAGGCTGGAATCAAAGATAAATAGAAGGCACAACAGTTTTGCTCTGGTTTTGTGTTATTTGGATTTTGGGGTTTCTTTTTTGTTTTGGGGGTTTTTTTTGGTTTTTGTTTTTTTTTTTTTACAAATACAAATTAAACATGAAAAAACTACTTCAAAAGAAATCTAAATCAGTTGCATTCTAGACATTTAAAACCTATCTCACAATTTAAATGGTAAAAACAGGCTTATAATTGTTTTGTGATCACATATCAAAAGAAAAAAAAAACTCTACTAACACCTTTTATTCAGTTTTTAACCATACCAGAAAGAATCAAAATGTCAATTTTTCCAATGGCAATTTCTACACACCAGAAGGTAGTCATGACTCTCAAAGAAGAAACGATTTGGATTTTTCCTGGCTTCAAAATGTTTTATCAAATCCTGTGTTTCTCACAGGCTTTTGAAACACATAGAAAATAAGAAATATTCTAATGAATGAAACATACCAAATGTCAGTAATAAGCAAGACACATTCCTTTGGGGAAACGGCGGTTAAAAAAAAATCCAGTCTGTATATGCAAAAGTAAAGCAAGGAAATTCAGTCTTTTTCTCTTCTTTAAAAATCTGTTTTTCCTAAAATATCATTCCACAAAATTGGAAGTGAAGGACTAAAACGTGAGGAGGGGAAAGGGCGGGAGAGGGAGCACACATCATTAACACAAAAAGTAAAATTGTACAAACTTAAGCAGTTTATAATAGACTAGGGTCAAACTCCAGGATACCAAACGCTGGTGTAAGAAATTCACCATTCTGCAGGAGCTAGAAGATTTGTACTGCTGCGTGAAGATCAATGAAGAGCAATTCACTGCCTTGGAGCAATTCCCCTTCCCACTCCAAATCCTGGTTTCTGCACCATGCCTCCGCGGGGAGGGCCTCTCATTCCACCACCCAGCCCACCTCGAGGGCCTCCAGGTCCCCGCAGGCGGTTATCTCGACGGTCCCCTTCCCGGGCAGCTCGAGTCTTCTTCTCTTCCACGTTCAGACGGACCTCACCTCTGAACATGATGGGCTGCAGGAATCAAGGTAAGCAGACTTACATAGTGCTTATGGGCTACCAACTACCAAATATAAAAGAAACAAAGCCATCATAAAGAACCAGCAGCTTATATATCAGCTACATTCTCAGTTCAGTTTTTATTTCCAACTCAGAACACGTAATTCTCCCAATTACCAAATACATGCAAAGGTGGGAGTTAGGTATGCAAGCGAGTTCAAAAAAACACAACACAGCAGCACAAATAACTCTCACTGTACTTCTTAGAGCAAATCTTATTTTCCCATAGAATTACATAAATAGAATAATGTAAATAAGAATGGCCACCCTCCCCATGGATGTGAAGGCTTAGAATAATCTTCCATCATCACCTAATGTGGAAAGACTGTGCTGCACATTATTTATGCAAAGTACATACCCATCTCAAAAACATCATTCATTTCATCTAAACAGAACTGTAACAAAATGTTATTTGCCTTAAAGAAATTTTGGAAAATACTGAAGATAATAAAGATAACAGCTTAGCAAAGGAAAAAAAGATACATCCACCACACTACGTCTTGGGCCTTCTTTTTAGCCCAACAGATCTAAAGTAGAAAAAGGGTTACTCAAGAGCCAACGAATTCAATTTATGCTCCTCACTGGCACGCACTAGTTTTCTAAGTGACATATTTTTTTTAGATAAGTATCTAACAGTGCTTACTATGCAAAGATGTGTTCTGTGTGCTTTGCACCTATTATCTCATTTAACATCACAACCATCTGAGGGCTGTCATCTCACCTACTTGAGAGACCAGCAAATTAAGGGCCAGGAAGGTTAAGGAACTACTAACTCACAGGTCACAACATCATGAGCGATGGAAGCAGAACGTAAATGAAGGCATCCTGACAGCCAAGTATACACTTTAAGACACAACGCTACACTACAGCCTGTCAGACACCATGGTCATCAGTCTTACGGAAGCTATTTCTGTACTCATAAAAAATTACTGAAAAGAGTATGGTAGAAGCACCATCACAGTGAGAAGAGGGAAAGACAAGCTCCATCTGAAACTCCCAAAGGACAAAGGGGTGATATGAAAGTACACATGAAGAAACCTGCATTGGGCCTGGGGGGAGGGGTAGAGAAGCCCTCTTTATTACATTTTTTTTTTAAAGATTTCATTTATTTATTTGTCAGAGAGGGAGATCTCACAAGCAGGGGGAATGGTAGGCAGAGGAAGAAGCAAGCTCCCCACCGAGCAGGGAGCCTGACATAGAGCTCGATCCCAGGACCCTGGAATCATGACCTGAGCTGAAGGCAGACGCTTAACCAACTGAGCCACCCAGGCACCCAGGAAAGGTCTCTTTGGAACTCTAATTATAACATATTTAAAATTTTGATTGGTGGTGCCTGGGTGCTCAGTTAAGTATCTGCCTTCGGCTCAGGTCATGATCCCGGGGTCCTGGGATTGAGCCCCACATCTCTTTGCTTCTCCCTCTGCCCCTCCCCCTGTTCATGCCCTCTCAC
The DNA here is from genome assembly GCF_023065955.2 of Ursus arctos. Lineage (NCBI taxonomy): Eukaryota > Metazoa > Chordata > Mammalia > Carnivora > Ursidae > Ursus > Ursus arctos. The sequence continues at coordinate 41,849,146 of NW_026622819.1, read as the reverse complement.
ACTCTCAAATGAATAAAATCTTTAAAAATAATAAAATTGATTAAATACATATTTGTATTTGTACATTCATACATTATTTAACACTAAAATATTTAAAATACATATATAACTTTTTAATATTCACTCTATATAAACCTCTTCAAACACAGTAATCTGAAGCCCTGTTCTGCATACAATGAGAAAAACAAAACCATATTAAAGTCTGAAAGGTAAGGGAAGAGAGGTTGGGGTTGGGTATGTTTTTAAAGGTAGTAACTGAAGACATCTCTGAGGAGTTATCAGAAGAGTAGAAGCAATCTGAATGAGAAAAATGTACCAAACATACAGCTCCTTTCTGAGGAAATTTTATTTCAAAATATTCTTGCACATAAAGATGCCATGGCTTATCTGTGTGCATTAAATGAAACAAAACCCTTACCTTGGAAAACTAAGAAGCCAGTTATCAGGTCTGACCTCTTTTGGCCCACTGGGAATATCAGACCCTCTAAGGATGAATTCAAGGCTGCACCAAGAAGGCTGGCCACTGGATCCTTTTTACATGCTGAATGATGGATTTATGCACAAAGCCTATGGGACACTTCCAGGTTCGGTATTCAGTGGCTATGCTAAGATAAGCCACTGTTCTCTCATTTCTAAATGTTTTGCAGGAGATGCTTCATAAAAACAGTGGTCAAATAGTTTGAAAGATTAAATACAGATTTGCAGATTAAGGCTCACATAATGTTAGAACCACAACATTAAACTTTACAGTATAGCCATCAACACTGTGAAAAACATCAGAGATTCTACAGAACCTCAGGAAATAATGATCTACAACATTTCCATTACATGGAAATGTAGTTTTAATCCGTAGTTTTAATCTGCAGAGACTGAAATATCAGTTTTTGCCAAGGGCTGAGGACAGAGGATATGGAAAAGGACTGCTTAATGGATAAAGGGTTTACTTTTGATGAAAATGTTTTGTAAGAAGATAGGTGATGGTTACACAAAGTATAGTAAAAGCCACTAAATTTTACACCTTAAAATGGTTAATTTTATGTTAGGTGAATTTCACCTCAATTTTTTTTTTTAAGTGAGATTTTTAAACTCCCAGATCCATCTCAGTAAATATTTACACTTTTGTTCTTCTCTACTACTACTACTAAAAAGTGATTTTTTTGCTAATGAAAGATGTGGGGGAAGGGAAGGGTTCCTTAAGAACTACACAGTAGTAAGATTCCAATTCTACAAAATCCCTCTTATTATTAGAAAGTACTGGTAAAAAGAGATCTGTTAATAAAAGTGGTTCCAGGCAGGGTGACTCCAAACCTAGACAACTTATAAAATAAAAGGAGAAGGCTCCTCATAGTTAGTCCCAGGTAATAATCAAACCTGCTCGGGGGAAATTGGCTCTTAAATTATCTCAGCTAAAAGTTAACATTGTATTTCATCTCCTAAACCAGAACCCGCCCCACCCCACCCCCCAAGGAAAGAAATCTGCATCAATTTCAGTGCATTGGTAACTATTAGTTATTTCAATCTCTTCATTCAATGGCTCCAAAACTAAGTTATTTAGACAGATGTTTTGTTAAACTCCCAGTCAAGTCTTTCAACAGTAATGGCCAGTCACCATGGAATATATTACCCCAAACATGTTGGAATCAATTGTACTTTACTCATAAAACACAGTTTTAAGGATGAATACATTCAAAGATCTAAGATACTCTTGGAAAGAAAAAGGAAAGGAAAGGAAAGGAAAGGAAAGGAAAGGAAAGGAAAGGAAAGGAAAGGAAAGGAAAGGAAAGAAGGAAGGAAGGAAGGAAGGAAGGAAGGAAGGAAGGAAGGAAGGAAAGAAGGAAGGAAGGAAGGAAGGAAGGAAGGAAGGAAGGAAGGAAGAAAGAAAGAAGAAAGAAAAAGAAAAAGAAAGAAAGAAAGAAAGAAAGAAAGAAGAAGAAAAAGAAAGAAAAAGAAAGAAAAAGAAAGAAAGAAATCAAGATGAAAAACTGCTTACCCTATTGCTAAGGACCTTCTGAACCGGCTCAGAATCATCAAACACAACAAAACCAAAATTGGGTAATTTCCCGCCACTGTTAATGCGTAGCTCCACCACATTCCCATAACCTGCAAGTGAACCACAGACTCTCAGATAACTGATCAGAACATTTCCTTTAAATATTACATGCACAGGATCCACTGATAGCCACTAGTCACATGTGGATATAGACCACCTGAAGTGTGGCAATTCCAAAATAAGAAGTGCCATTAAGTGTAATACACACTGGACTTCAAAGACTTAGTAGAGAAAAACATAAAATCTCTCTCATTTTTATGTGTTGAAATGATGTTTTAGATACACTGGGTTAAATAAAATATTAAAATTAAATTCTCCAGTTTCTTTTTACTTTTTAAAATGTGACCACTAAAAAAATAAAATGTGGCCACTAGAAAACTTAAAATTACACATGTGGCTAATGTATCTCTATTGGACAGCACTGCATTAGATGAATCTAGTGTTTAAAACTCAACCTACTTAGGGCACCTGGGTTGCTCAGTAGGTTAAGCGTCTGCCTTCGGCTCAGGTCAGGATCCCAGGGTCCTAGGATACAGTCCCATGCCAGGCTCCCTGCTCTGCAGGGAGTCTGCTTCTCCCCCTCCCTCACCTCCCACTCGTTCTCGAAAATCACTCTTGTTCTTGCTCTCAAATAAAGTCTTTAAAAAAATGTATAAATTTTAAATAAATAAATCTCAACCCACTCTGAAAAAAATCTTTAAGCTCCGATTTGTCCACTTCATGTGGCAGATTGCCAATGAAAAGTTGGTGACTATCAGGGTGTCTCACAATTCTTCGGGGTTCAACATCACCTTGCTCACCAGCCTCACGGACTTAAACAAAAACAGCAATGAAAGACAGAGAAAGACATTTTTCAGTGACTATTTCATTCAATAATTTTTTCCCCACCCCTCAACCCAGGTAATTCCATTAGCTCCAGAATTGTTTAAAGTAGAAAATATCAACCACCCCTCAGAAACAAGCTCTCACCTCAAATTCCCCCAAACTAAAGAAGTCACCCTTCTGAGCTCTTACTTGGTCTAGGGCCCCTCTGGGGAGGAATATTTATTCGTTGTTCTCGCACTCTTTGATCCCTCTGAGGCCTCTGCGGTGGAATCTGAGATTCAGGCTTAGACTCCGGACGAGGCTGAAAAATTTGTAAGTCAACTTCTGTGTAAAAACGAAGCAAGCTTATCTTTTTTCTTGTAGTTTCTCAGCTAACAGTAAGATTTAAAAGAGAAAATGACAGGGGCGCCTGGGTGGCTGTCGGCTGAGCATCTGACTCTTGATTTTAGTTCAGGTCATGATCTCAGGGTCCTGCGATCGAGCCTGATGTGGGGCTCTGCACTCAGTGCAGAGTGGGCTTGTCCCTGTCCCTTCCCTTGCGCAAGTGCATGCTAGCGTTCTCTCTCAAATAAATAAATCTAGAAGAGAAAATGATGATTCTCTCACAAAAGAAATTGTTAAAACCACCTTATACTCCTCTCTGCAAGATGTACCAGCTCCCACATTCTCTAAACCTGTGTGAAACCAAATTACATGAAATACAAGTAAATGTGCCTAATATACAAGCTTAGAAACTCACCTGTGAAGCTGGTACTTTAACAACATGAGGTGGTATCCCAGTAACTGGAACAGCTCCACTGGGTGGAAGGTTTTTACTGGTCACAGATGCCCAAGAAAATGTCTAAGGAAACAACAACATTAGTTGATTACCCATATCAAAACAATATAAATGCTATTAATTCTTCATTTCTTGTACATATGAATCACATTTTCACAGATAGGATAGAGTTTGTAAGTATCTCGAGATTCCTTTTCTCCCCCTACTTACAAATTTAGTACTAAAATTCCCTGGGACTAGTCATCAAGTACAGCAAAATACGAAAGGTTTAGAATCTTAAGAAGCTCCTTTCACTCAATTTCAAGTTTGTGAATCAAAGAAAATTCTCTCCTCCAAAATCAGCTCTTCCTATGTTTCCCCCAACTGATGGTACAAACATCAATTCAGTAACATCAACTTTAGAATTACCTTGGACACTTTTTCAACCCATTATCAAACTTACCAAATCTTGCTATTTACCTCATTATCTTCACTGCCACAACCCTAATCCCAGGTTATCAGTATTTCTCTCCAGGACTACTACAATAGCCACTTAATTAGTCATTCCTTCCCAATCCAGCCAACCTACTTTCTATCTGCTAGCTGAAGTTATTTCACATTTCTCTTTCCTACTCACCTAATCACTGCCAGAGAGACACCAAGAACACTGTTTAACCAATAGTCCCCATACCTAGAACAATGCCTAGCACAGAAGCACTTGAATTAACTATTACATAAATGACACAGGAACCCTGACCCCATAAATAACACATTAAAACATATTCCTTCACAGAGCAAACGTAAAGATTCTGTGATTTCAGTTAACATCACCCTGATGAGACTCAGGACTAACTGAAAAGCTTCAAACTTTTGAAATCAAGCGTTCTAATTAAAAGAGTAGCTATATTTCAATAGTTTCTTTCTACTTCTACTGTAAAGTTATCCTCAATTAGATTTCAGGAAAAAAAAGCAGGAAGAAGTCTATATAGACGATCACTTATTGGTTGTAACAAGCATGTCGTAATTTGAAACAAAATATTTTAAAAATGAGGGGTTATTGATATGGTGATAAAATAACACCTGAAATTTCTGGTCTAATAAAAAGTATTTAAGTTTCCTTGGGAGAGGAGGAGAGTTACTTCTAGAAAAGAACATGCATCTTACTTCTTATCTGAGGTATGGCTCAAAATGTAACAGGTTTCCCTGAACCAAAAAAATGTACCTACAAAAGTCAACATAACAATAATAAAGGAAAAGATCTTAAAAAATCAACCAGAAACAGCAACAATAAAGACATACTACATACCCTCAAGTCTTCCTGTACTGTCTGCGCGATGTCCGTAGGTGCTGGGGAAGAACTCTTCTGCGCATCCTCGGGAGCAGTGTCTTCCGACACTGGCTCAGACTTTTCCTCTTGGATTTCAGACACAGGTTCTTGCTCGGGTTCGGGTTCAGGATCTGGCTCTGGTTCAGCAACAGGTTCCTCTAAATGTTCTTCTAAGTCATTGCTTTCATGGGAAAATTTGAGAAATATCATTCTGCCTCTACTGATTTAGCAAGAAATTCCCAAGTACTTATTAACTATAGAGATCTGAACCAAAAAATAGCTCCCTCTCTCCAAAAAAAGATCCAGGAATTCCATCTCTGAATATTAAAACAGGATTTTTTAGAAGAGCACTCGAGGAGCAAATCTTAGCTGCAATCAGATTTGCTAAATTCTGATAAGCAAATACATCAAAATAGATCAAAATGAACCAAATCATGGTTTCTGTTACAATCCCAAAACTCATAATTTACCTACCACACCCAACAAAAGACTAATGGGCTGCGGGGAAGGGGAGGAAGAGTTTTTCAATGGGTACAGTTTTAGTTTTGCAAGATGAAAAGTTCTAGAGATTTGTTGCACGACTATGTGCATATAAACATTACCACACAGTGCACTTGAAAATGGTTAAGGAGGTAAATTTTATGTTACGCAATTTTTACCATCAAAAAGCTCCTCATAATAAAGAAATCACAAATAATTTTAGAGAAAAAAAGACATTAGTTACGATTCAGAATACTAGCTTTTTTTTTTTTTTTAAGAGTTTATTTATTTATGTGACAGAGAGACAGCCAGCGAGAGAGGGAACACAAGCAGGGGGAGTGGGAGAGGAAGAAGCAGGCTTCCAGCGGAGGAGCCCGATGTGGGACTCGATCCCAGAACGCCAGGATCACGCCCTGAGCCGAAGGCAGCTGCCTAACAACTGCACTACCCAGGCGTCCCCAGAATACTAGCTCTTAAAACTTCCACATGAATCACAAGAAATGTTGGTTAATGTTGCAGCTCCCCTCCCCCCGAAATTCTAATTTGGCATGTTTGTGGTGGGACAACAGATTATTTTCAACCAGCAACCCAGGTGAATAATGTGGGTTAGTCCATCGCCACACCTTGAGAAACACATGAAAATATCCTTTAAGCACTAAATACTAACACTAAGGGTGTCGTATCACATGGCAACAAGTAAATATTCATTTCTATTCCTATCAAACAGATTTCTGTTCTGGAAACAGAGGAAAAAACACAGCTTAAGACAGTCACACCTTTAGGTCTGAGTTAATTATTGAAATTAACTGCTATTTAATTCATGTCTGAATTTCTATCCATTTATGCCTGATCTTTAAAGAAGTCCTTGAACATATTTATTTCCCCCCCAAAGCACTTAATGCAATGCCCTGATGTATTAAATACTTGATAAGAAATCCCAAAATCTATTTTTCACTTACTGCCAACCAAATTATAATATTTTTCTTAACTCAGAGATATCAAAAGCAAAACCTTTCTTCTAGGAAATTACTGTTATATTCTGAGATAATTCTGAGAGAATATACGACTGCCCTCCAACAAAGGGAAAGATGACACAACCCAAATTCTCATGCAGCTCTGGACAGATGAACAAAGTTTTTCTTACCTGACAGTCTGATCATAGAAAGTTCCAGAATCATCAGGTACCACCTCAGGTGTCTGCTGTCTTTCTTCAGGTTCCTCTACCTCTTCCTCAGATTCTGTATTAAAAAAAAAAAAAATTTTTCAAGTAATTAGTGCTTAATTCTCAAATACAGATGACCCCTGAACAAGAGGGTCTGAACTGTACAAGACCGCTTATATGCAGAGTTTTCTTGATAAATACAGTACAGTTTTGTAAATGTATTTTCTCTCCCCTATAATTTTAATAGTATTTCCTCCTCCTTTTCTCTAGCTTAAAGAATACAGTATATAGGGGCGCCTGGATGGCACAGCGGTTAAGCGTCTGCCTTCGACTCAGGGCGTGATCCTGGCGTTCTGGGATGGAGCCCCACATCGGGCTCCTCTGCTATGAGCCTGCTTCTTCCTCTCCCACTCCCCCTGCTTGTGTTCCCTCTCTCGCTGGCTGTCCCTATCTCTGTCAAATAAAAATAAAATCTTTAAAAAAAAAAAAAAATACAGTATATAATACATATACAAAATATGTGTTAACTGACCATTTATAATATCAGTAAAGCTTCCAGTCAACAGTAGACTATTAGTAATTAAGTTTTTGTACAGTCAAAAGCTATACAGGGATTTTCAACTGCGTGGGGGGGGGGTGAGTGCCCCTAAACCCCATGCTGTTCAAAGGTCAGTTTTATATTCACTTTCACAATGCTCATCATGATCAAAAAAGTAATGAGGTGGGTGGAGGTATGGGTTAAATACGTGTTGGGGATTAAGATGTGTACTTGTTGTGATAAGCACTAGGTGTTGTACGGAAGTGTAGAATCACTTTATCTTATACACGAAACTAAAAAAAAAGTAATGAAATAAGCGCACGCGCGCGCACACACACACACATATATAAATAAAGCACAGCAATTTGGTAGTATCACGGCAAAGGCTTTTAAGGACAGAATTAAGACTATTATAGTGTTTGGGTTAAAAACACAGGCGTCTGAGGTGATACCGCCCATAATCCAGTGCAGGCTCTACCACCTAAGTAGCTATACAGTATCAGGCAAATTTCTTCTCTGTGTCTCAGTGCCCTAATCCATTAAATAAGAATAGTACTTAAAGTACTTATTTATAAGCCTGCTGTATTACACAATAAACATAAAGCACTTAGAATCATTTCAGCCATAGAGAAAACACTAATATACTAATTATTATTAGTGTTTAGAGACAATTTGTCATGGGTTTCTCATGTATCTGCACATCTTACAACTAAGGCAATGGCTACCCTTTCTTTCAAAAATCTATGGAGCAAACAGCCTCAGAAAAATAGTGTCTCCCTCCAGGGCAAAGGTCAGGTATGTTTACTGCCCGTTATAAAAGATTTTGATTCCTTAAACTTAGGGTTCCACCCCTACAATGCACCCCACTCCAACGCAGGTATCATCTGGACTTCGTTGTGTCCTGTGGAAATTATGACAATAATGCTTAACACTGTTGCAGTGAGTAACTATGTACTACTGACTTAGGAGTTTTAGGTCTTCCATGAAACAGGCTAACCTATTAGCTCCAGGTAGGTTAAAAACTCAGACCCTTGCTCAGTCTTTGACAATTAGAAGTTATTAATGAAGAATACAGAGTATAATAAAAACATTCAAGAAATCCATACTCTCTTCAAGTCAACCTCATGCCATCAAAAATAAATTTAGACAAGTAACTTACCCTCCTGAGGCTCAGTGACAAAGCCACCAAAGACCTCATCTTGGTATCTGAAGATATCATTGTGAACGTAGAACTTATTTGCAACAGAGCCCTGAAATGCCAACAAAAACTTTTTATTTATTCAGCAGACTTTCAAAAAGCCAAATCACCCTACACTGGTGATTCTCAACTAAGGAAAATACTGCACCATGAGAAGACATCTGGCAGTATCTGGAGAGATTTCACTTTTCACATGGGGGAGTGCAACTGATCCTATTGAGAAGAGGGCAGGGATGCTGCGAAACAACCCACAATGCACAGAACAGCCAGCCACAAGAAAATTATTCAGCCCAAAATGTTAGTAACACCAAGGATGAAAAACCCTGCTCTACATTACAGCCATTAAAAACTACACTCAAATATACCGCTTCCTTAAAATACCAGCAGACAGATACCCAAACACTGGTAAAGATCTAAATATGTCAGATGACGCACACCTCCAATCATTTTTTGAACAGTATATATTATCAATTGCAGCAGGTATTTAAAATTCCCTTAATCTGTATTCAACAATATTGATACGAGCACCCAACAGTGGTAGAGCTGAAAAGGTCTGCCCACACTAGGTAGAAGACACACGGAGTATAAATTCAACTATGTCATTAACTAGCTTGTCTCCCCATCTTTAAAAAAAAAAAATGTTACCACCTTACAGCTTTGAGTGTTAGTATTTGCTTTGAGACAGCTCATTAACAATGCATCATACTAAGGTAATGTTAGATTCTTCCCCTTTAATGGGAAAAGGAACTTTAAGCAAACTGGAAACTGATAATCATATCCCACATAACTCTTTGTATAGTTAGAAGTCCATCAAGTTTTACACTACAGATAATCTAAGCCATCCTCTAAAACTCATGACTAAAATGAAACATATTTTTCAAAAAGACAATCAAGTTATTCTAAGAGTAAAAGGATAGGGGTTTTAGATTCATCATTCTGAACAGAAATTATCTTAAGGATAATGTTAGAGACACATCTAATCGCTACTGAGCCATTTCCACATGCTTATGCAGATAGTCCTGACTCTGTTCAGTCTGCACTAGTCAGACAGTACAAATATAATTATTCAACATAAACCTGTGGCCCTTTCATGATGAGCATGGTAACTAAGAAGAACCAGGGCTCCTTGAGGAAACAATAGATTCCAGAACAGGGGCTGGGGCTAGAGCAAGGAAAGACCAAGATGAGCCTGAAACATCTTGGTACACAAAAGTTATAAAGTGCTCCCCTTGCCAAAAACAACAGAAGCCAGCTTGAAGGAGCTCAGACTTAACAGATCTGGGACATTTTAGACATGAAGTTAATTAGTGAGTTAAATCCATTAAATAGACAAAGACTCCAAAAATAACAGCAGATACAAAGTGGAGTACTTTACTGTAAAATGTCAACTAATGAATACCAAATGATAGAAATAATCACCATTTCTAACCATCACTCCAGCAAGAATGCAAAAACTACCAAAGTTTTTGCACAGTCTCAAAGACAGCAACCACTATTTACAATAAGAAAAATAAAAATGCTAATTTCACAGTGGCAAAACATGGTGACCATCACCTTAACTAAATAATCAATTGTTAACATCACTAATAGACAGGACTGACAAAATGACATCTAGCGCCTTCCTAATGTGAGGCAGTGAAGGACTAATGTGTGTATAACCTGAATCTAATCATTAAGAAATATCAGACAATTCAAACTGAGATATTCTACAAAGTACTTTGATTGTGCTCTTCAAAAATGTCAATGCCGTGAAAAAACAAAAATTAGAGAATTACTGCACATTAAAGGAGACTGAAGAGACATGACAGCTGTATTATATTACATGTAATCCTGGATTTAATCTTGAACCAGGAAAAAAAAAAATACCATAATACATTATTGGGACAATCACCAAAAATATGGGCTACAGATTGCTAACTGCATTAACATCAGTACTTTCTAAATTTGATACCTGTACTGTGTTATGAAAGAGTATTCCTTACACTTAGGAAATGCTCACTGAAGTACCTACGGATGACCAGGCATGATGTCTCCAACCTATTTTCAAATGGTTCTGAATTAAAATGACAGGTAAACAGAAAAACTGTTGGCAGTGGTTCTAGGTAAGGAGTATGAATTATTGTTCTATTATTACAACTTTTCTTTAAGTCTGAAGTCTCAAATGAATAGTTTCTAAAAAGATATGCATAACCTTTCTTTTATCATACCTCAGGAGCAAGCACAAATGTCTGCATGAATCTCCTCAAAGCCTGGTTGTTATTAGAGAGCAACCCCATCACCTGGACCACTACACCATCATTCAGAGTGGCATGAGCATCAACATGGCGAATCTTAGTGTGGCAATTGGTAAAGTTTTGTGACATCACTTTCCTATGGATCTCCTAAGGAATCAAGGCAAGAGTTAATGACGTAAAATTGACACAATCTCCAACAACAAAGAACTTCCTAATACAACACAAGTAGAGAGAATTTGCATGTTTAAATTACAAACTACACAGCCCCTACTCTAATTTGCCTTAGAACAGTTTATTCCCAGTGACCACCTTGAGCTTTTTAAAACTGTCCTGAATTGACATACCTAAAAAATGTTTACAGTAAATGATCCCCATGCTAAAACAAATTACCTCCTAAACAAAAAACTTTCAGAATACATCACTCAAAATGAACAAACGTGACACCACCCTAAGCTTTCCAAGGGCTATAGTATTTACAGTTACTGAATACCAAAATTTCTAAAACGTGACACCACCCTAAGCTTTCCAAGGGCTATAGTATTTACAGTTACTGAATACCAAAATTTCTAAAAAAGAAATAAAAAATGTGATCTTTAAGTATCAGTAAATTTACTAAATATGTATCTGCCCCAATTGCATGGATTATTTTCTAGCTGCATAACAACCTACAGAAAGCTTGGGATGCTTACTTTCTGTCCATAGACAGCATCTGCTGGCTTTCCATTTGAATCCAATCCCCCATGGACATATGAAGAGTTCTTTCCATAAAATCTGAAAAACAGAGAGATAATTTGTCACTTTCAAGTAGCCTAAGACTAGATACTTACTTTTCATGTTTGGTATCCACTTGCTTCACTGACAGACTCCCAGAAGCAAGATGAGTTTTTTCATTTCTGTATGCAATCATAGATCTACCCACTTCATGTCACTCAATATTTGCTGAACGGAAATAGATTTGGTCAATGAGGCAGAACACTTATTTTATAAGACATAAGCTCCAGATTTCAGAGAAGGATGATTGTGTTGGGAAAGATCTTGTAGTTCATGTCAGGAAGGCTTCTTAGAATGAAACAGAAGTTCCTGTTTTCACTCTAGAAGAAAACAAGCAGTTTTGATACAGGTAAGGGTATCTATACTCTCCCCATTGGCTTGGAGAATCCAATCCTTTTATGTATCTAAGAATGCACATGAGGGGTTTCCATTAAAAACCCAGTAACTGGGGAGCCTGGGTGGCTCATTTAAGTCTGACTATTGATCTCAGCTCAGGTCTTGATCTCAGGGTCATGAGAGTTCAAGCCCCACACTGGGCTCCATGCTGGGCACGGAGCCTACTTAAAATAAAAACTCAGTAACTCATGCAGGTGAGGTTTTAAGAGTAATTTTTAAAAATTTCTACTGATGCATTAAGAGCTTCAAACTTTAATTCCCCATAGCTTTAATCCACCTATTCCCTCAAGTGTTTTGTTTTCATTTTAATACTGCGTCAGAAAACCTGGCACAGACAAAACCAAAGTGCCCCAACGCACAGATAACTGCTATTAGAATTTCTTGATAACTATACTACAGGTATACAACTTTTCACAGATGAATCTATACATGTCATTCGACATCCCGATTCTACCTGCCCCGCCTGACCCACAGATACCCCAAGGGTACCCTGCAAATTTTAAAGTTATTGAAAGGCTGCATGTCAGCCAGTGAATCAGTTCACTGCTGGCTAATCCACTTTTTATCACAGGTATACCTCAGAGACACGTAAGTTCGGTTCCAGACCCACGCAATAAAAAGAATACTGACATAAATGGAGTCAAAAATTTTTTTGGTTTTCCAATGCATATAAAAGTTATGTCTACACTATAGTCTGTTAAGTGTGAATTAGCATTTTTTTTAAAGATTTTATTTATTTATTCGATAGAGATACAGACAGCCAGCGAGAGAGGGAACACAAGCAGGGGGAGTGGGAGAGGAAGAAGCAGGCTCATAGCGGAAGAGCCTGATGTGGGACTCGATCCCATAATGCCCTGAGCCGAAGGCAGATGCTTAACCGCTGTGCCACCCAGGCGCCCCTGCAATAGCATTTCTATAAAAACAGTGTACATACCTTAATTAAAAAACACTTAATTGCTAAAAAAAAAAAAAAAAAAAAAAAAAGCTAACCCTCACTTGAGCTTTCAGGGAGTCCTAATCTTTTTTGCTGGTGGAGGGTCTTACCTCAGTGTGGATGGCTGCTGACTGATCAGGGTGGTGGATGCAGAAGTCTGGGGTGGCCATGCCAATTTCTTAAAGACAACAATGAAGCTTTCCCCCATCGATTGACTCGTCCTTTCACTAACAATTTCTCTATAGCATATGATGCTGTTTGACAGCATTTTATTCAGAGAACTTCTTTCAAAATTAGGAGTTAATCCTCTCAGTTAACCCTGACACTGTTTTAACAACTCAATCTATGTAATATCCTATCATGTTGTCATTTCAACAATCTTCACAGCGTCTTCACCAATAGATTCCATTTCAAGAAACCACTTTCTTTGCTCATCCGTAAGCAATTCCTCATCTGTTAAAGTCTTACCATGAGATCACAGCAATTCAGTCCCATCTTCAGACTCCATTTCTCATTCTTGTTCTCTTGCTATTTCTACCTCATCTGCAGTTACTTCCTCCACTGAAGTTTTGGACCCCTCAAAATCATCCATGAGGGCTGGAATCAACTTCTTCTCAACTCCTGTTCATCTTGATATTTTGACATGTTCCTACGAATCACTTCCAACAATACAAGGCTGTTTCACCTACACTGAAAATCTGTTGTGTAATGTAGCCACCGTCATGAATTACTTAGCTAGATCTTCTGAAGAACTTGCTGCAGCTTCCACATCAGTACTTGCTGCTTCACCTTGCACTTTATTTTATGGAGACAGCTTCTTCCCTTAAACCTCAGGAATCAACTTGTCTGGTAGCTTCAAACTCTACTGCAGCTGCTGCTTCACCTCTGCCAGCCTTCACAGAATTGAAGAGTGAGGGCCCTGCTCTGGATTAGGCTTTGGCTTAATGGAATGTTGTGGCTTGTTCAATCTTCAAACTACTCAAACTTTCTCCATATCCACAATAAGGCTGCTCTGCTTTTCATCCACTCGGTTTGTTCATTCGAGTAGCAGTTTTAATTTCAAAAACTTTTCTTTGCACTCAAGAACTTAGCTAACTGGCCCAAGAGGCCTAGCTTTTGGCCTATTCCAGCTTTCAACATTCCCTCCTCATTAAGCTTACTTCCAGCTTTTGATGTGAAGGAAGAGACATGGGACTCTTCCTTTCACTTAACAGTTAAAAGCCATTGTAATAAGGTTAAATAACTGGCCTAATTTCAATATTGTCGTGTCTCGGAATAGGGAGAGAGATGGGGTACAGCCTGGCGGTGGAGGAGTCAGAAGACATGAAACATTTAATGAACATTAAGTTCACAGTCTTATATGGATGAGTATGAGCCCCAATATAATTGTAACAACAGAGATTACTGATCACAGATTACCATTAACAAATATAATAATAAAAAAGTTTGAAATATTGTGAGAATTACCAAAATGTGACAAAGATACAAAGTAAGCAAATGTTGGAAAAATGGCACCAATAAACTTGCTCCACCTAAGATTACCACAAACCTGTAATTTGCAAAAAATATCTGCAAAGCACCTTAAAGCAAAACACAATAAAATGAGATATGCTTGTATATCTAAGCTGTACTTCAGAGATAAAATGTAAAAAAAAAAAAAAAAAAAGAGGTGTTGGAGTCAATAAATACCAGTATTGACAAGAAATACATTAATTCACTTAGTTATCTTTCAACTCCTGCTCCTTTTCAAATTCCAAACTTACCTAACCTCTGAGGACACAGAATCAAATTTTGACATAAAACACAAAAATAAGAAAAAAGGGAAAAGGCTGAATGAAAACCTGTTCAATCACTTAATAATGTCAACACTAGCAAATTTTTAACCCCTTACCATCTTTATCTACAAAGTAAAGTTATCCTAAGAAAGTCTTACTAAAGGTTTTTGTAAAGATCAATAGGAAACAGGTGAAAGCATTTGGAAAATTGTAAAGCCTTAAAAAAAAAACACACAAGGTGTTTTCCATTTTCGGAGCAAGGACTCAAAACAAATTTATAATTTTTCTTTTGCACCCAATGAGCATATAATGTCCAATATGCAAGTTGATCAAAGTATAGAGGAAAATAGTCTGGTCCAGCAAATACACATTTTAGAATCTCTAAGCAATATTCTAGGAGCGCCTAGATGGCACAGTCGGTAAACGTCCAACTCTTGGTTTCAGCCCAGGTCGTGATCTCAGGGTCATGAAATCGAGCCCTGAATCCAGTTCCACACTCAGCTCGGAGTCTGCTTAGGACTCCCCCGCACCCCCGCCAACGCCCCTGCATGCATGTGCACACTCTCACTCTAATAAAATACATCTTTAAAAAAAAAAGAACTTAAAGTCCACATAAACAGACATATTTATAGTCCTGTATAACGCAGGACTGTTTCTAAGAGGAAATAATGAAAGCAACCAACAAATTCATCACTGGGGATTAAAGTATGCTATATCTCTATAAAATAAAAACTATGTGGATACTAAAATTAATGTGATACATGTAGTACCCTTAAAGAGGATCCCAGATCATCAAGTAAAAAAGCTACAAGTGGGACGCCTAGGTGGCTCAGTCGGTTAACTGTCTGTTCTGCTTTTGACTCAGGTCATCATCTCATCTCAGGGTCCTAGAATCGAGCACCACATGAGGCTCCCTGCTCAGCAGGGAGTCTGCTTCTCCCTCTCCCCCAGTTTGTGCTCGCTAGCTCTCTCTCAAATAAGTAAATAAAATCTTAAAAAAAAAAAAAAAGCTAAAAGACAGTATGTAAAAAATGTTTGCATATACAGAAAAAAATTGTAAACATGTTTTACTAAAGCTTTCCACGTTTATTTCATAACTAAATTTGTAAGCCTATACCATTTGCACTGAAGTTTCCCCAATTTTTAAAAACATCAACACAAAAATATTACAGGAATAATCTTCAACACATTCTTACTAAATATTCATGATTCACCAAAAAACAGCACAAAAAAACAGAAAAGCATAAATACTATACCTTTACATTTTCAGACACTATTTAATGTGTAAGTTTAGATAACTTAGTCTAATCTCTTTCTACTTGTATATTCTATTTAAAATTATAATTTTAGGGGGGCGCCTGGGTGGCACAGCGGTTAAGCGTCTGCCTTCGGCTCAGGGCGTGATCCCGGCGTTATGGGATCGAGTCCCACATCAGGCTCTTCCGCTATGAGCCTGCTTCTTCCTCTCCCACTCCCCCTGCTTGTGTTCCCTCTCTCGCTGGCTGTCTCTTTCTCTGTCAAATAAATAAAATCTTAAAAAAAAAAAAAATTATAATTTTAGGGACACCTGGGCGACTCAATTAAGCATTTGACTCCTGATTTCAGCTCAGGTCATGATCTCGGGGATAGTCCTACCACAGGCTGGACGCTCAGCAGGGAATCTGCGTGAGATTTCTTCTCCCTCACCCTCTGCCCCCACCCTTGGTAGCGCATGTGCATGCTCGCTCTCTCAAATAAATAAATCTTTAAAAATCTTTTAAAAAAATAAAATTATAATTTTAACAGAAATCATTTACTGGTTCTTAGGTACCAAGCCCTATTATTCAACACCCTACAAGGTGCATGATGCATAAGAGACCCTAAAGTATTAAGTACCCACATGCTAAAAAACTTCAGATGATGCAGGGCAAAAAACCACAACGTTTTACCTGTGTAGCATGTCTGGGGCCTGGTTCAGCAGCGTGTAATACTGTCTCACAAATTCCCGCCCGACCAGCAGGGGACTAGGCTTCTCCATAACCATTGCTTTGGTCAATTCAACCTGGAAAAAAAAAAAGTCAACTATGTTCAACGTGAAATACCAAGTACAAGGGGGGAAAGTAGCACGGGAGAAAACTGAATTATTTAACTAAAACCAACTCAAAGTAAGACAAGGCACAGCAACAGTTTTTGGTTTTAAAAAATAAAGACCATAAGAACAAATAAAACCCACACAGACCAGGTGAGATTTTTAGTCAAATTTATTGCAACAAGCTGAATGGCGGGGGCGGGGGGGGTCGTCATGATAAAGAATTCATCATTATTCCCAATTTCTTTAAAATGAATATAAGAACGTCAAAGGTCCATGTTTCCAGCAATCACCCTATCATAACTTCTATTTTTAAACCCAATTAAGAGTGTTCCAGTTCTAAGATTCCAAACACAATCTCATTTGTGGCAATATTAGATTCAAGGGTGATAAATAAATATAGCTTTGACACATACGCACATATGATCACATTTTTAGTCAAACTAAATCAGGAAAATTTTTAGTACCTTTAATAGAGAACCACAAAATCTAAAAATTCTAAGCTTACTTTATGATGAAACCAAAAATAATCTGGAAATGGGCAACTTAAAATGTTTTTACTCAACAAAATGATCTTAACGCTTCAAAATCATGATGATTTAAAGTTAGTATCTTTAGGGGCGCCTGGGTGGCGTAGTCGTTAAGCGTCTGCCTTCGGCTCAGGGCGTGATCCCAGCGTTATGGGATCGAGCCCCACATCAGGCTTCTCCGCTAGGAGCCTGCTTCTTCCTCTCCCACTCCCCCTGCTTGTGTTCCCTCTCTCGCTGGCTGTGTCTCTCTGTCAAATAAATAAATAAAACCTTTAAAAAAAATTAAAATAAAAAAAATAATAAAGTTAGTATCTTTAGTATCTTTGAATATTAAAGGCAGCTGGCACACAGTAAGCCCTCAATTACTGTCAGTTATTATCAAAATAAAACTTTTTGGAAAAAATATTTGGCATGAGATAATCCAACTTTTCATTTGAGGAGATAATTATCCTGAAGTTAAACATACAGGCAAACAGACAGACATGTACAGATCAATTACAGTATAAAAGGCAAGAAATTTTATTTCACTTTTCTCAAACGTTGGGCAAAACACACTGGTCAATTCTCAACAATTTGTGGAGATCTGTTTATCCTTTTCTAGTCCATCTGCATTATTCTTCACCAAAACCTAAGAAATTAGTTCAAGGCCGGTCTGCATTTTCTCCAGATTACAGGCACTAGACCAATACAGAATACCTTCCCAGGCATACTGGAGAGTAGTTTACCTGCAGGCACGGTTAAGAGAATATCAATAACAAGACTCTGGATCTTGAGTCTTAAACTAATGCACTTAGACTAAGGCAGAATGAGAAATTGTTGTTTTCCTTTCGTGGTTCACAGTCTTAAAAAAAAAAAGATGATTTCAGATGTTCTTACTGATCCTAAATTTTTCAGAACTTCAAAGTTATAGCTGGACACTAGAAGATATTAACAGTCATCTAGCTTGTGGTTTTCAAGTTTTAAGATTTCCCATTACTTTATTTAAACCACAGCAACTGCACTTTTTTATGTATTACGGTTCCCATATAAACTTTTCCTTTCTTTGGGCTTAGCTACGGTCTTCGAAAATCACGAACATCTGACCGAACCTCAAATAAAAGGAAAAATCCAATGCGATTCCATCACATTCCCAGATCTCACAACTAGTTTCACAAATGGAAGACAGCTCTCCCAAATCCACAGAAACTGGTAGTTAATCTCACCTTCACGCCATTAAACTGTACTTGCATATTTTCTGATACACAAAGAGGCTGAAGAGAAAGCTCTGATTCCCTCTATTATCCAAAATATTTAATACATCCACAATATAAAAAGCAATTTAAAGGGAACCTTCACAATGGGACAGATCAAAGAAAACAGTACACAGTAAGCAATCCCCTATTTTTCTATTGTAGTTGCACTCGCTTCTCTTGAGTACTGTCCGCTCTTATTACTGTCAATATTACAAATGTGATTACTAGACCAGTAATATCAACCTAACTGGATCCTTTGATGCTGCCAAGTAGTATCATTAGAATATAGATTACTAAAAATCATTTTACCAAATACTACTTTCTCATATCCAATATTCCTATGCAATGATAAAAAGCCTCTAGATTATATATCACAGGTAAGAAAAATTATAATCTGTAGACCACCTCTAGAACTTCTCTTTTCCCTTTCTTCGAGATTACCTATATAATTCAAATTAAAAGAATAAAGAAAGCTCATTTTGGTTTGATTACACCATTATAAATATTTTATTTCAGGTCATCCCCCTAAAGCCAAGAAAAAAGTAAAGCTAAACATTTATATGCTAAATTGATCTTCATCTCATTTGTGGGTTTTTCTTAAATTATTAATTCTGAAGCCAATACTAAAATCCATATCATTTACCAAGTTTCCAACATTTTCTTTATTAATGGTTTAATATAATCGAATATTTTAGGTTCTCAATTAGCATTTTTTATTTTTTCCAAATAGATGGTACTTTATTTAGGACTGAAATTTTCAACTTCAGAAACATGCAATAGCTATGTTGAAACCAAATTTTCAATACTCTACTACTCAAGTTACAAGTTTTAATGACTGTCATCAGCATTGCCTTAAATACCCTTGCAGACTCCTAAGGCTTATGTTTACACTACAAGCACTATATAATTCCATTAACGTAGAAGCTCTGGCTCTTAACAGTCTCTCCTTTAGCTCTTCTATAATAGGAACCAATGAATTCAAAAGGAAATAATAGCACTATTTAAAAAGAATATTCCTGTTAAAAAAAAAGAAAAATAATCCCATCAATTACATATCAATAAAACAAAAAAATAACATTCCATGTAACTAAATATGCACAGCATTTTATTAAAAAGAAACTATATTGTTTCACTGCGAAAAAAAAAAAAAAGACTGATTTCTAAATTAAAACAGCCAAAAATTTCAAGAATTCTACATTAGTCAAGGTCAGATAAAACATTTTGAAAAAAGAATACAAGCTTCTTCCCAAATGTTAAGTTTCTTAAGAAGAGAGACCATTTCTTATATAACTTTCTATCCCCAAAACTTAAGTGTCTGACAAAAAATAGAAAGTTTTCTCTCGTTCAACATTCTCACACAAAAAATGAGAATTCTATACAAGCAAAAAACGGATTTCTGATCATCCCTCTGTTAGGTTTTTCAGAAGTTAGATGAAGATAACAGACACAACACTGTTTCTTTAATGACTAAGAAAAGGCCCAAGAGAAAAGTAACCTAAGGTGCTACAAACCAGAAAGTAGTTACCTGAGAGGGACGTGACTGGAAAGGCCCATAGGGAAACTGAGGGAGGGGGTGGGTTAGAGAAATGTATGTAAAGTTAACCCTCAAATACCCACCCAACTCACAGCTGAAAATCCACGTAACTTGTGACTCCCCAAAAACTTAGCCTACTGCTGACCAGAAGCCTTACCAGTTAACAAACGATACATGTTTTGTATATTACATGTATTATATACTGTATTCTTACAATAAAGCTAGAGAAATGAAAATATTAAGAAAATCATAAAGAGACATTACATTTCCAGCATCATTCTATATTAAAAAAAAAAAAATCCATGTACAAGTGGACCCCAGAGTTCAAATTCTTATTCAAGAGTCAACTGTTCTGGGGTGATGATTATGAATATTCAATAGGAAAACCTTTTCAAACTGAGTCCTTAAATTCTATGATTTCATCGTTTGTAAATTACACCTCCAAAATTCTATATAAAAAATGCTTTCAGGGATGCCTGGGTGGTTAAGCGTCCAACTCTTGATTTTGGCTCAGGTCATGCCCTCAGGGTGGTGAGATCGAGGCCCACATCAGGCTCCCCACTCAGTGCAGGGTCTGCTTGAGATTCTCTCCCTCTGCCCTTCCCCTCCCTCTGATAAATAAATAAAATTTAAAAAAGAAAAATCCTTAAGGAGGGAAAGACACTGAACATGACCTTCAGTTTACCAGTTTTCACTGAACCCTCCAAATCTAAGGCAAATCTAAAACTGAGTGCTCTAGTGTAGAACAGTGAAAAAGTATTTGAAATGCAATAAAAAGAACCTCCCAAATTTTCTTTAACCAATTCTCACTGTGAAAAATTCTCCAATATCATTCACTTGCTGCGCTCCTGGGCTAGTAACTTAATCTCTGTGCCCCCAGTTTTTTCATCTGTAAAACTGAAATCATGAACTGCAAAAATTGTCTATTAAATAGTAAGCACTGAATGTTAGCTGTTACTACTATTAATATAATTATTAACTAACTCTAATTAAGGAAAGCATTTCCACATTCCACCCTTTTCTGTCCCCAGAAGACTAAGTACTCTGCTAGCAGTACTAAAATAAAGGATTCCTGTGAGAGTAAGAATTTTTGTACAGAGTACCTTGGATTATAGAAGCCCAAGCACTTAATGTAACACTAACTTTTCAGAGAACTTGTAAGTTGACTTTATAATTTTTTTCAAGATTTTATTAATTTGACAGAGAAGAGAGAGCACGCACAAGCAGGCAGAGGGGCAGGCAGAGGGAGAGAGAGAAGCAGCAGGGTCCCTGCTAAGCAGAGAGCCCAACATGGGGCTCAATCCCAGGACCCTGGGATCATGACCTGAGCTGAAGGCAGATGCTTAACCGACTGAGCCACCCAGGCGCCCCTAGACTTTATGATTGTTGTAGTCCATCTATGAATGTTACATAGGAAGACTTGCCTTGCCTGTGTGCCCACAGGATGTAACTGCTCAAACTGTAAAACCAAATCAAGTGCACACCTTAATATCTTGACTCTTAAAACATGCATCATGAAGCTACAATAGTCTTAGGTATGTGCATGCTGTTAGGTATAAAAATTTCTGCTCTCTTTTTTTTTTTTTAAGATTTTATTTACTTATTTCTCAGAGAGAGGGAGCACAAGCAGGGGGAGCAGAAGACAGAAGGAGCCTGATGCGGGACTCGATCCCAGGGTCATGACCTGAGCCAAAGGCAGACACCTAACCAACTGAGCCACCCAGGTGTCCCTTCTGCTCTTTTTAAAAATTAAACAATGATCCCAGGGTTCTGGGATCAAATCCCACATTGGGTTCCTTGCTCAGCGGGGAGCCTGCTTCTCCCTCTGCCTGCCACTCCCCTGGCTTGTGAGATGTCTCTCTGACAAATCTTAAAAAAAATACAAATTAAAATTAAACAAAGCATTTAAGTTCTATTTTTCTTTTAAATGACGCTATTTTATTCTTATAGGTAAACAAGTTTGTTGAACTGAAAGATTTCTGAAACAATCTTTATTCATCAAAGCTATGAGGAGTATTTCTCTTAAGAAAAGCTACTAGAAAGTAAGTCAAAATGTTCATCTAACTTTATTCCCAACACTAACAAACTAAAAATAGAGCACTAACCACTTTTTTCTCCCTGGGAAGGGTTAATTTTATATTATGGAACTGTCCATGCAAAAATTATATTAAAAAATAACAAGGTGTAAATATGCAAAACAAACAGATATAAAAACACATATAAATGAAAGGTATAAAAAGTACTCACCTTTGCACTGTTATGGAAAGTTATGTTCTATGTAATTTATACAATGGAATGGTATATTAAAAA
Source organism: Ursus arctos (assembly GCF_023065955.2). NCBI lineage: Eukaryota > Metazoa > Chordata > Mammalia > Carnivora > Ursidae > Ursus > Ursus arctos. The sequence goes on along the minus strand of NW_026622819.1, from coordinate 41,827,025 downwards.
CAATAAAATTCATACACCTCTGTATTGCTAGAATGTCCTGGGGAGAAGGTGCATTATTTTCAAAAGAAAAAGAAAAATGCAATGAAGGGTACCAACATCCAGTAACTAGTGGTATGTTATCTTACATATTTCAGCTCTCTTGAACAGATCTTTAAAATGTTAGACTTATAATTCCATAAACTAACTCCACTCTGTGATTTTAATTAGTATGAGTGGGATACTTCCATAAATCTGAGGACCATACAACATCTCCCTGTAATTTACTAGCAGCTGGTATGGATGATCCAATTTCAAATTTTTCATGTGCAGGAAGTTTTATCCAGTTACTTTCTCAGAACTTTCAGGGCTAAGGTCCAAGAGCTAAGCATTCTCCTAAAAAGCTCGTAGTTTCACCTTCAAATTGGTCTTCAATATCTATTTATTTTGCTTTTTTAAAGGACTGTAGCAGAATACTTTCTGTTGAAGTTTTCCAATTGTAGGAAAGAATTCACTTTTGGCTTGTAACACTTATCATTTTTCCAACAGTACCATTTTGTGTTGGCGTTCAGATCCCTCAGAGCAAACAATGAAAGCATGATGAAGGTACAGTACAGGAAAAAAAAAAATGTCTGAGGCAACAGAATCAATTATTAGTTGCCCACATGGAATGAAAAGTGTAATTTTCATCCTTTTCTTACCTAATTTGAAAAGCACATAACATCATCAATAACTGTTATTCTAAAATAACATTCAATGGAAATGTCAATGATCGCTCACAGATTAACATAATCACTGATTTATTTTTTTGTGGACTGACCCTGATTTCTGAAATACTCTTAAATTTCAAAATGTCTACTTAATCCCAATTACTAGATTCATGACAACTTTAAAGAAATTTCCATCAATAATTTTGCTAAAGTTCACAAAGAATGTTAAGTGTGCTTCCTTTAATTGAGTCTAAAAAGCTGTGAGCATTTATGTTCCAAGAGCAGGGGAGCATGAAGACCAACCACAATCCACCTGAATTAACAGTAGAGCTTACTCTGGCAAAATTGATGAGTTCGGGGTTATGGAATCCAACCGAGAGTCGGTCTTCCATTCAGTCTCCTCTCTGGCTAAGTGCGGAGTCTGCTTGAGATTCTTTCTCCCTCTCCTTTTGCCCCTCCCCTGCACTCGCACATGCTCTAAATAAATAAATCTTTAAAAATAAATTTAAAATTTTTTAAAGAAAAATAAAATCTATCACCTCTCACAGAAGAGCTCCAGAGGTATTAAAATATCAGTAAATACATGGACTGCCTGGGTGGGTCAGTTGGTTAGTGTCTGCCTTCAGCTCAGGCAACGATCCTGGGGTCCTGGGATTGAGCCCTGCATAGGGCTCCCTGCTCAGCGGGGAGCCTGATTCTCCCTCTCCTCCCAGCTAGGGCTCTCTCTCGATATCGCTCTCTCAAATAAAATCTTTAAAAAATATATATCAGTCAATATCAAACACAGGCATGGAAGTCAGGAAGAGAACCTGTGAATGAAGGGAGTGTCAACTGCTACCACCGCAGTGAAGAACAATTTTGCAGTTATCTAATAAAATCCAAAATGTTCCAATGAATCCAGCAATTCTCTTCTACATGTATATATGAGAAACTCACCCACGTGCACAAGACTGAGAAATGAACTGCCACCTTATTTCTAAAACGACAACAACCTATGTGTCTGTCAAACGGGAAATGGACTAAGTTGCAGTTTATGCATATCATTCAAACCTCTGTATCTAAGATAATATGGGGCAATTAAAAGATTAAAAAGCAGTACTATTTATAATTATGTCAGGTTAACTGGAGTGAATTAGGGCTGTCCCTGGAAAACCAAGACATAAAGTCATCCTATTTATAGCAGTCAAAGTCAGCATGAAATAGATCTCAAAAACAATACTAAAATGAGAAGTCAGTCGCTGAATATGTACTGTATGCTTTTGAACATGTTTAGAAGTGTTTTTAGTATACACAAAAACATCAGATATTGTTCATAGGTACATTTATTTTTAAAATAGTCTAGATGTAAAAACAGACAAATAGATCCACAGAACAGAACAGTTATGAGATATACTGACACATAAATGGAAAACTGGGATTTTCAACGTTAAGTGCAGATAATTCAACAGAAAAAGGATACTCTGTTCAACAACTGGTGGAACAATTACACATCCATATATAGGGAAAAAATGAGCCTCACTTCATGCAACACATCATATTAAAATTTAACTCAATGGGGTGCCTGGGTGGCTCAGTCAGTTAAGTGGCTGACCTCAGCTCAGGGCATGATCTCAGGGTCCTGGGATTGCGTCCCAAGAGCCCGAGGAGTCACTCAGCAGGGAGTCTGCTCGTCCCTGTCTTCGCCCTTGCCCATGCACTCGCTCATATCACCATCACTGGATCTACCGCTCAATCTACTTTCTAAACTCTTCACATTTATCACCTGTCATTTCCCTTCAAAATTCTCAGTTGTAGCTCCTTGGAGAAATGGTTGACTCTAGGGCTGGGAGAGGCAAAATACAAGGTGAGCCTTAAATGCCTGATTAAGAAAATGCTTTTAAAAAAACAAAACAAAACAGGGGACCATTAAAAGGACACAAGGGCCAAAACTGGAACAACGTGAGCAATAAAATAAGTAAAAAAGCAAAGCTAGATAACACTGAATTACAACCCAAGAATAAAATATCCATGACTTCATACATAGATGAGGCAGTATTGTGCAAGCTCAGTCCACAGAGGGTATACTTGAGGAACAGCCTAAAAAAGCCTGGAAGTTAAGTAGTTGTCACACTCATACCCTCCAGACTCTGAATCTTTCTGACTTTTTTGAATAAGAAAATGAGTTTGAGAGCTTCAGTTCTCTTTATAAGCAAAAACATAAGAATACTAAGCTATGTAAGAGCACTTATAGAAGATAAAAGGGCTATACAAATACACAATGATGCTGTTACACACCCACTTAAATTAACAGCCACCAAGGATGACATCCCTACAGAGTAGAAGTCTGTCCCATCTAGGAAGCCCCTTTCTTTGAACCACCTCTAACATTTACTTTAATAATTATTAAATACCTGGGGCACCTGGATGGCTCAGTCAGTTAAGCGGCTGACTCTCGGGTTTTGGCTCAGTTCCTGATCTCAAGACTGTGAGATCAAGCCTGAATGGGGCTCCACTCACTAGAGTCTGCTTGTGACTCTCTCTCCATCCCCCCTCCCCCCCCGCCCCCCCCCCCAGCTCACCGGCACTCTCTCTAAAGTAAATCTCTAAAAAGTAATTATTATTAAATAACTGAAATACAGCAAGCTGAACAGCTAAATATTACATGATTGACTGACTGCCAGAGGACAAAAGAAGAAATCAAAGTCATCTAAAGACATTTACTAAGGCCACAACTTGTAAAAATTTTTTGAATTATTTTCTGTTTTATAAAGCCCCCTCTTCATGGCAGATTATTCCTAGCTCTTTACCATATCACCTGGCTTGCAATTCAGCCTTCCCCACCAAGGCCAAACAGGGTGTCCAAAAATACTTAAATAAAAAAGGAAAAAGCTGATTTTTGAGATTTAAAAACATATAAACCTAATTAACCACCAGTGTGACCACCAACTACAAGTGAGACTACAATTGTTGAGTCTAAATTTAACTCTGTGGCTGGAAGAACAGTGTTGCAACTAAAGGTTTTTCCCACTGGGGGGGGGGGGGTAAGAGGGCATTTTTTTTTTAAACCCACCTACTCCAACAATTCTCTCCCTCTGCAAACGAATATATAATGCATATCTGAATTCTAAAATATCATTTTTTAAAAATCTTATACAAAATCTTGAAAGATCATAGAGGTAATTTTATTAAAGTAGCAAAAAAATTGGTTTCTGTCACAAATTCAGGCTTTATATTAAATTCATCTTTTAACATTGCCCCATCCACCCTATGAACCACATACAATTCACAAACCTATAAAAACCTAAACTAACCTCTACCCTTTACTTTCAAGGCAAAGTAAAACAAGTAAAATAATGAAAATTACAAGCAAAATAGCTACTGTGAGAAAGGTCAGCAACCATTACCAAATCTTCTGATGCACCCTTAGCAGACCGTCAGCTGAGAACAGCAAACTGAATGTGAGTTAAATAAAGAACAAAGACTGCCTATTTTTCTATCAGTCAGAAGTACAAAAACTTAGAAAGGATTTAACAACAAAAGTAACCTGACTTGGCTGGGCAGAAGGAAGGCACACCGGTCTTCTATTATTACAATCTGCTTCATTTGTTCTTAATAAATGCATGCACAAGAGATATGCCAGGCTACTAACTGTAAACTACCAGTTTTCAAATTCCTACCCAACTGATAACCACTTGCCTGAGCGAAAGAACAGGCTAAAAAATATTTGAAAGGGAATCAAAGTTCTCTCTAAATTAATGCACAAGGAAATTTCATTCTGATATATTTTACTCTGAGCAATAACACCATTAGCTGGACTCCAAGTTAACAGTTTAAATGTATGTCATTATCTTCTAAAATTTGAAACCTAAAATGCCAGTAACTCAATAAGGTAACGCCATCTAAATAAATGTAACTAGAATTGCTACATGAAGGCACGTTCTAAGTAAAACAATGTTATATTCTAAAGCAATCTGTTAGTTATGGCAACACCAACTAAAGAACTTGGGCCATACAGTATTTTGATCCTTTATTGTTACTTTCTGTTAAGAAACATGGAAAGTACTGGGTGTAAATGGAAACACTTACAAATATTAAGCTTCCTTGTAGTTTTTTAATTTACTTGCAAGGATGGAAATATTGTGTTCCTCTGATTGCAAAAACTTCTTAAAAGACTAATCCTAAAGGCTCTTTAAAAAAAAAAAAAAAAGGTTGTAAGCCATTCCAAGAAAATTAGTTCAGAAGAGGTAGTGCCAAAACTCACTAGTTTTATCTCAAGACATTTGTGGTGTCAAGTAATGGTCTGGACCTGCAACCATTTTATAAAGCCAGGGAGCATACTGGCTTTTAAAAATCGCAAATGCATGCTCGTCTTTGACGGTATCTTCCATACTCAAATATACACAGGAGCCTAACAGTAAACGCGAAATAAATGAACTGAATGTAGAGAGAGAATGAAGAGAGAGGCTTTCATCCACAGAAGATCCCGACTGCCGTAAGGGCAAGATTTCCTACACGCCTCAGTCACCCGTAATTCACCTAGCATAAGCTCCAGTGGTTAAATTTATATTTTAACTGGGCACCATCCTTTCCATCCCAACTTCACATTTCAACACACACATGCGGGCGAGATCTGAAACTCATCGCTCTGACCCGCATTTTCTCCAACTACAAAACGAGGAAGTTAAACTATCTTCCCGAAGGTCTTTCTCAAAAGTCTGCCCCGGTTAAGAAAAGACGAAAAAGGGTTTCAAGGTCTAAGAGCAGAGCCTAACTCTCGGCTGCCGGGAATTTTGCCCCATCCCGCCCTGAGCATCAAAACGGAGGAGGAACACCGTTCACGTTCATTTGCACTTATTCGTCTTTTTCTCTACTTTTTCCGGAAGCTCTGCGGGCGGCACATCCATCAGCTCTCCGTGCGAACACACATAGAAAGGAAGCCTAAAGCCCTTCGTGTCCTTTGTCACAACCCCACTTCCAAGCCGCGTCTCCCTGGAAGCCAACAAGTGGCTCAAACATAAATGCCGCCGCACGCTGACCCGCAGCTGGCCTCCCCGGGCTGATGCTGCTGCCCCCGGGGACCCGTGCTCCGGTAGCAACGGCGCCCTGGAGCCGCGCAGGGCGCTGGCACAAGGACGGAAACAGGCTGGGGGCCTAGCAGTCACACGGCCTGGGTTCCACCCGATAGCGGCCTCTTACCGTCGGCGTGCCTTTGACTACGTCTCTGCACCTCTGGGCGTCCGAATCCACTGTAAAAAAGAAAATCGCCGTACCTACCTCGCCGGACCGTTGTGGGAGTACAGAGAGCCACACAAGTTGCTCAGCACAGTGCCTGGCACACAGCGAGGGCTCAAAAAAAAACAGTAATTATTACTTCCACTCATCCGTGCCTTCGCTGCTCCCCCTTTACTCCCTGTAAAAGCTGCACTTCTGCTTCCCGATCCAAAAACCTCCTCGCGTTTTCTGGTCGCCCCCGCCGCTAAATAAATGCCTCCTCCGGTCCGGGCCAAGCTGGAGACCCTCGCCGGGGCAGGAAAGGCTCTGCGGGCGCGCGGAGAGGAGGGAGACGGGCGGGAAAGGCCGGCGAGCGGGCCGCGCGGGGCCCCGGGTTTCCGAGATCGCCCTGGGGCCCGGGCGGCGGCCGCGGCTCGCTCTCGCCCCGCGCGGCCGTTGGGCGTGGCACGCGCACGCGGCGGACGCGGACACGGCCACGCGCGCCGGCCGGTAGGAGCGCGGCGAGGAGGGGGCGGGGAACTCCGCGCGCCCGTGCCCCCGCCTGCGGCCGTTGGGGGGGTGGGGTGCACGCCTCGCGCGACGGCCGCCACCGCCGCCGCTCCGACTTCTCTCTCACACAAGCGTCCCAACTCGTCCTCGTCCCTGGGCCGTCCCTGGGCCGTCCCGCCCCGCCCACACCCCGGCGTACCTGCGCGGCTGAGCGGGAGAGGAACAAGCTTTGCTCCACAGCACGGTAGAAGGCAAAATCCCCTCACGCAACTGCGTCCGCACACACGCGTGCTCCGTCGCCGGTCTATATAACAGCGGCTCAGCCTAACTTGTTACGGCCAGGTCGAGCAGGCTAGTGACCAATCCCGACTGCGTCCTCTGGGCTCTTCGAGCAGCAATTGGGTACTGACTCAGGATGAAGGCGTGGCTCTTGATTGGCTTTGACTCATGCCTATGAGACTGTGAGGATCTCGTTTCCCTAGTAACGGATTGGCACTGAGAGAGACCAATTACTTAAAGGTACGTCGGAAAAGAGGGTGGGAAGTTCTTTGACCGATACCCACGGTAGCCAGTAAATGCGTGGGGCCGTTCCCATTCGTTAAAATGGGTTCCCTTGGGCGGAGATCCGTTTTCCATACAGGAGCGGTTGCTCCACAAGGTGGGGCCCGTGTACTTTGGAGAAGTAAACCCCAAGCAACCAGGAGGTGGGCGCCAGGGAGGCCAAGGGAGCCCCCGGCCAATCGCAAAGCGAGAAGGATCTGATTGACGCGAGGGTTGAACTACGCCAAGGAGACCGAGCCCCAGGGCCGCCGTGCCCTCTGGGGAGGTTCAGAGGTTCTTCTGGCCCGGGCTTCCGTCCTCTTTCCTTTCTTCCCCTCACTTGTTGGGTCTAGCCCCTGAGGCCCCTCTCCCGCCTTTTCTGCCCAGTTTAGTACCAGGGAAAACAAGTGGGAAAGTTCCCGTTGTTTGGTTTTTTTTCTTATAGCAACTTTTTTATTTCCATGCGGCCGCCTAAGGGCACTTGCTGGCTCTCACCATTAGTCAGCACTACTGTTAGACAACAGTTTAAGAGAAAGCGAGAGGGGAAAGCAGCGCCCATCGTGTACCTAAGATCGTGTAAAAAGGTCGCACGTGAAAAGCGCTGTTGAGTTGGAGAACACAGATTTCTACCCTGCTCTTCGTGGCAAGTGCCGCTGCCGGCTGGCCGGATGGCCGGCTCGTGGGAGCTCGCTGAGGTCTTCCCGTTCTGTTGCTGCCAAGGAACCGTAGTCTATAAAGTCTCCGTTCTGGTTGGTCCTTAATGCAACATCTTGTGCGTCACCAGCATTGCCACTCAGTGTATAGCTGGGGGTGTGGGGGCTGCTTTCGCGTTGTTACGTCTTTAAAAGGTAATTTGTCAAACTCCTACACGGACACCCCAGAGGTTTCCCGAGGCACTTCAGGGGCTAAGTGGCGCTCCAGCCCCGTCCTGTACACGTCTCTCAGGGCTTTATTGGGCCCTCTGTTGGTCATCATGAGCATTTTGTAAGGAAATACATAGATGCCTCGGTCGGTTCTCTTTCCAGGCATGTACTACCGTTAAGTTTTGCAGAGAATTTGGGAATGAAGCACCTGGACCGTCTCTGTTGGGGGAGAAGGGGCGCCGGCAGCAGCCTGCTGGGACCCGGGCGCGTCCCCTCTCCCTGCGCGGGGTCTGGCCCCAGACGAGACTCGCGGCCGCCCCCAGGAGCCTAGTGAGAGCGTCCCTCTGCCCCCCCCCCCCAGGTCCCACTGCCCCATTGGCCCAGCCCATTCAACGTTTATGAAACTCCTGTTAGGGGCTGGGATCAGAGATGATCTGGATGCCGTCTCTGTTTCCCGTCACCAGTTGAATGGACCGGGGCACTTTGCTGGGTCGGGAGTCCCGCAAAGAGGGGAACAGGCGTCTGGGACTATGAGGGCACCGGATGGAACTAAACCCAGAGGAGAGAATCCGCTAAAGTTTTTTGGAGTAAGGACACCAGCCCCCAACCAAGATCCGGCCCGCTATGCTAAGGAATTTGGAGTTTATTCTGATGGCAGGGAAGAGCCCTTGGAAGGGTTCTTAAAGGGTGGACTCGGAAATTACCTTTTACAAGTCCACTCTCCAAATAGAAATGCTAATGAGAGCAGATTTGCAAAACTTTACATTTACAGACTGGTAATTTAACCCAGATGGCCTGTGATAAGAGTCAAGACTATTCTTAATAACATTTGGAGCGAATTTTAAGCTCCACATTTGGCTCTCTTTGCAAGGCTATTTGGCAGTCACTACTAAAATTGTGTGCATCATCCAAAACAATAATAGTACTTCTTGGTTTATAGCCACACTTTTTTTTTTTTAACAAAGAAGCATATACTGGCGTGTGCAACTGCAGAATTGTCAGCCTTTTTAGAATACTTAAAAAGTGGGGTGCCTGGGTGGATCAGATGGTTAAGCATCTGCCTTCTGCTCAGGTCATGATCTCCAGGTCCTGGGATGGAACCCCATGTCTCGCTCCCAGCTCAGTGGGGAGTCAGCTTCTCCCTCTCTCTCTGCCACTCCCCATGCTTGTGCTCTCTCTCTCCCAAATGAATAAATAAAATCGTTTTTAAAAAAGAATACTTAAGGGACGCCTGGATGGCTCAGCCAGTTAAGCGTCAGCCTTCTGCTCAGGTCATGATCCTAGGGTCATGGGATCGAGCCCTGCATCAGGCTCCCTGCTCAGCAGAAGGCCTGCTTCTCTCTCTCCCTCTGCTACTCCCCCTGTTTGTGTGCTTGCTCTCTCTGTCAGATAAATAAATAAAATCATTTTTTAAAATGATTAAAAATTTAAAAAGAATACTTAAAAACTGAAAATGTAATTGCTCATCAATTGGCAAACTGATTAACCAGTGATATGCATATAATATAGAATACCATGCAGCAGTTTAAATAGGAATAAGAACTATACAGATATGGACGGCGTCTCCGTTTGTTATTTGGATTGTTAATTGAAAAAAAAATCAGTGAATTCCCATTTATGTTAAAAAAGCAAAAAAACAAAACTCCTGATTTCTGTATGTTAAAAGATGAGGATAATGTATTATTTGAAAGTTGTACAACAAGACTATGTTCATGTCCCGTGTTGTGTATGGGAGG